>NW_027505709.1:0-100343 GCF_021521415.1 Bidens hawaiensis | reverse complement strand
AACCCATAAGACATCTAACACAGTCGTGATGATACTTGAATCGTGGCAATTCCTTACAGTGGAGGGCATGCTCACCAAATCTATCCAAACATGTTTTTTTTACAAATGGGGCATGATTCGTCTGGAGGGAAAAGAGGAATCATAAGCCGGTATTTAAGGATGACTCTGTATTCAACTGCCGACATTTGTTGCCCAAGACCTTCAATGGGCACAATAGTCAAAAAATCATGGGCATGATCCCTCTTGAGACAAGCAAAAGTTGCCTTTTGTCTCGGGGTCATATCGAATCGCTCCTCCAAGTCATATACGTGTTTACCATAAAAAGCACTCGCCAAGGTTTGTTAAGGTTTCTTGGGGGCGGTCTCCTTATCAGTAAAAACCGCCTAGATCAAGGTCCGGGAGAGTTATTCCAATATTACCAAGTGCAAGGGAGTAGTCAGGATCTACCCTCATAATACCAGCGCTTCGCAAGATGTGGTCCTGCAATTTCTACGACTGGCCCTTGAAGCCACAAAGGCATATGCGGAGACATCCTCCGCCGAGAAAATTCCTAAGCCTCCGCAACGCATAGGGAAGGAAGCCAACCTCCACTGGAGGTCCCAAAATGTGGTCCCTCCACACACAACAATATCTTCAATTGCCCCCCGAATGCCCGCATCAAAGATGGACACAACCTCTTTGACATGTTCAAGTTGACAGGTCTGAGCCCAAACACTAACTTAGCAACCCCTATGCACGAGTGCAACAAAATGAGCTCACTTTAGGGGTCCGTCAGGTTCGGCAGACGTATAATAAGTTCAACCGTCCTCAAAGCTCTTTTAGTTGCCAAAGACCGAATAAACCCTGCATCCCGACTAACCACTCCCCCAGGAGTTTAACTTCCCTCAAAGGCCAGCTAATATCTCTAGGGAATAAGTCCGGCACTTTCTTCAAACAATTGCATGATGGCCAAAAATTCTCGATTTTCCGAGTATTAAGCCTAAGCCCCATAGACGCCCCCCCCCCCCCCTAAGCGAATAATGCCCAACGACCTATCAACCTCCTCAGTGTTACCAATGATAGTGTCATCGTCTAAATACCAAGCATGGAAGGGCAAGGAAACAAGTCCCCTGCACACTAAGGATGAGTGGATAGAGGACCAACGCAAAAAGAAGAAGGCCAAGGGGGTCCCCCTTGCTGCACCCCCAGTAAAAGCCCCAATATTAATAGTTAATCGATAAAACATTAGTAGAGGTTGTTTCTTAGACCCCTTACAAGATATATGTGTATTTCATTAAAAGGTGTTTCGAGTACTGCTATGACATGAGCAAGTTATAAGTGTGAAACATGAAGAATGCCGTGCCAAAAATTTCAGCATTGTCATTTGTCATGTTCTTTCTGCATAATTCAATTCAAAAGTAATGTGAAAGAGATTAAAGTTGTACTCGCTAACTGTCGTAAGTTTTTACAATTCGCGTATGTTTCAAATATAAGAACCTTGTGTTCCCGAGTTTCATTTAACGAAGGAAGAGAAAGAATTATTAAAGATTTCAAAGAAAAAAGTTCCATAGCTTTTTTAATCGAAAGAATCAAGGAGAGAAAAGAAGAGAATTTGATGGAAATGTTTATTTCCTTCATTCCAAATCCTTCTAAATTTGAGAGATTTGGAAGTAAAAGTTTTTAAACATATAAAATCTCTTTTACTTTTCCTTCCATTCCCTTCGAACTCAAGAACACCGTAGGTAATTAAATCTTTCCATTCCACTCCCATTTTTTTATCTGCTTAATTCTTAACAAGTATTTCTACCCGTGTGTTATGGCGGGCACGCAACGGGAAGATGGTCGGTTTCGGTACGATTCATTACAGTAAAAGTTTTGTGACAAAAGTTTCATTACCAAAGTTAAGGGGCTAGAATGTAAATGTGAAACTAAAACTAATGAGACAAAAAGTATATACGTAAAAGTAAAACTTTTGTGACGAAAGTCTAATAAACCAAAGTTAATAAACAAAGTTGAAGGTCAAAAAATAAATATGCGAAAGTTTGGGGCAAAAGTCTAACAAAGAGAGAGAGAGAGGCTTTTGTAACCGATGGGCCACATTGGTGAGGAATTTTTAATGGTTATTATTCAAATGTAGGTAACGTACGTGTTTCACATTAATTTTCCAGTTATCACATAATCATTATCAGACTATAAGCCTTAAGTCATATTACAATTCCTCAAAGATATGTGATTCTAATTAGAGAAGAAGATTAGAATTTTGTTGCATATAGCCATATAGTGATGACCGCCTACTACGGGCAGCTGCGATTGATCTCGATCAGAAATGTGGTTCTTGGTGATCAGAATATTACAATGAAGGGGAGAATCCAATTTGTTTAATTGTTTTTCAACGTTCGATTTTGTGCAATCGCTACAATATCCGGAGATTGGTCTTATAACAGTGGAGAAGCATGGATGTAGCTTAGTGGTGCTGCCCCTCATTACTTTGCAAGATAGTTGATTGATATCAGCTTGCAATCTGAACTTATCAATTATTGAAACATGATGAAGAAAACAACACCGGATGGTTGGAAACCGAAAAAAATATTTATGAACGGATAGACAATCGTGCTTATAAGTTATAACGTGAAAGAAACAGCAGAGAAATATTCGTCCATTGGAGAGTAAAATTACAACGGCCACTTACATTGCGTAAATATACATACAATCCAAACCTTAAAGCCCCATGAACATACTACTGAATGGTGGTGGCTTGATTTTTCAGGCAATACTGCATGATCATTCGCTGTCTCGTTAAAAGCTTACTAAGAAAGCCTAGTGGATTAAAACTTCGTTTAATATGAGTTTTGATAAGAAATCTGTCATATGTGATATGAAATATAAACTCTGCTTATGATCTGTAATGTAATCCGTTAATCGATTATTCATTAATCTATTATATTATTATGAGCATATGTATTTCGGTTTTGGGTGTTTTTGTTATTTGACATCCATTAATCTGTTTTGTCGTATTCAGGGCAGCTCTAGATTTGAAACGTCGAGTTTTCCTTGTTGAATTTGAGAAGTTCTAATCCGAAAAGAAACAAAAATGAGCGACAACGATGAGGAAGAGGTACCAAAACGAGCGAAAGGTAAATCTCGTAAGTCTATGGCAAAAAAACCTGTAGTTAATTTCATGCAAACGCTTGGGAAAGGAATACCTAAAAAGAGCCGTAAGAAGGCTAACAAGCGTAGGATTGCCGCGGAGGAATCTGATGACTCCGATGAAGAGGAGGAGGGGGAGGAAGAGGTTGAAATGCTTAGCATATCATCCGGGGATGAAGATGCTGCTATTGATTCGAAGGCCGGACCAAATAAGGAGGAGGTTGAGAAACTCCCCGAAGGGGTAGAACCTACTAAATGGAAGCAAGTAAATGAAAATGAGGTACCATATGTAATCCATATATATGTGCTTAACAGTTATAATTTCATGTCTCTCTTTCTTTAGTGTAAATGTTTATTTTTGGAAATGGTCTTGTTGCAGCTTGCTCAAAGGGTGCGTGCGATGAGGGAGTCAAAAGCAGTTCCGGCTCCAGTAGTTGTGGTTCAAAAAATAGAGAGGAAAAAAACACAGGGGCTCAACAATTTACAGTCCTTGCCACGTGGCATGGAATGCATAGATCCTTTAGGACTCGGGTAGAGCAATTTTCTCTACCTTTAATTTATTCCTATTTTGTTATGATTTTCAGAATTGGATTTTATTTATCCCAAACTTTTTTGGATTATAGTTCTTGACATTGTCCATCTGCACATGATATGTTGATTTCATGTTTTTATTAACTAATGTAACTTTTTCTTTTTGCTAGAATTATAAGCAGCAGAACAATGAGGTTGATTACTGAACGTTCGGCAACTGATCCTTCCACTAATGAAGTAGTGGATGCAGACCTTAGAGGTATTCATCCTCCAAGAAATAGATTTTCATATGAAAGTTCATTGGATCTGCATTTACTTTTCATTTTTGGTACATCTTGAAGCATTAGTTGTATGTTTTGCATATTTTAACAAGTGAAACATACGCTCTACCAAGAATCTCGAACACTATATTTTATTTAGAAGGTGAAGAAGAGAAAGAAAAGGATAAATTTAACAGGCAATATTGTTTAGATTTATAGATTACACCGAAAGATATTCGTTAAATCTTCTTAAAGAATTCTAATCTTGATATGTGAAGAGGTAGGTCCCCGCAAAGCCCAGTTGGACCCGCAAGACACCTTGAAGAGGTACGTCTGCGCATAGACCAGCTGGTTCCGCAGGACCCAACATGCTCAGAGAGAAGACCTTACACGCAGTAAGCCAGCTGTTCCCGCAGAAAAGCCTCCCTTGGTACAGTACCCTGTCTGTTCCCGCAGCTATGGGTACAAGCCAAGAAGGAAGGCTACCCGCACTAACAGTAAGGCTACACGCATAAGGCACTAACTCTTATACTTTAGTAATGTCACCTGAAGAAGGAATGAGCAAGGCGGGAATATTACCGCCCAAAAGAGCCAGTCCGTACGCTTCTGGAAGATCTTTTGTACTATACCTGCCAAGGTATGGACAAAATAGACAAGATCTGACCAAAGCAGCCCATGAATCAATCACAGGGTGACAGCTCACCGACAATAGTACGAGGAGGAGCACGCTCCAGTACAAAATGTCACTATCAGCCGCTGCCTACCCACCAACTCCCATCGTGGCACGTACATAGCCCGTAGTTGGTGGAAAAGGAATATTATACAGCTGGCCGTACCTGCTTGGAAACCTACCTTCGGCTATGAATACTCCAACACCTTGGAACGGTATCATCATCTCATATTATCTTATCTTCTCTCTAGCTATTTCTCTCAATATACACTTATATTCAAAGCAATCTAGTCTGATTCTCACGCCGGAGGGTGGTCACAAGGAGGAACCCCCCCCCCCCCCTTCTTAGTGACGAGCTCACGGTGTCTGTTTTGCAGGTCAAGAAGAATAACCATCTTTGCCGGACCTAACCCTCGTGTGAAACATCTACTTAACCCTAAGATTATCCGTAATCTGCCGGGGTCTTTTAGTGTTTCTTCAATATGTTTCTAGGGTCCTGAATTGGATATGTTTCTTTGAATGAGAAATTTTTGTGAAACAGTCATAAATTGGAAACAATTAACATGTAACTTGGTGGCATTAGAACTTCTAGCAATGTTGATAATATTTGGAACCCTTTGACTTAACAGTAGAAAGTAGAATCACTTTGCATTTATGTCATCTTGTATACATTTATGAGAAGTAATATTTTTCATGTAGTTTTAGTCAAAATTATGTACTCCTAATACTAATACCGGGTTGTTGCAGAGAGGTTAACGTTTTTCTCGGAGAGGTTTGATCCAATATTATTCATTAGTCGCATACACCAATTTACTAGCGCAGCAGACTTGGAGGCTGGCACTGTGGCTTTAAAAACTGACCTCAAAGGATGGACTCAGCAGAGAAAACAACTGGTCAAAGAAAATTTTGACTGCTTTGTCTCTTGCAAGACCACTATTGATGGTAATAACTTTTAATGGGTTGATTCAGGTTATGTTTTTAAGGTGAAAAAGTTTAGATTTTAATGTATTAACAATACAGATATCGAGTCAAAACTCAAAAGGATGGAAGATGATCCTGAAGGTGGAAGCTCGCATTTAGATACTTGTATCCAAGGAATCAATTCAATGGCTAACCGCGCTTTTGAACCACTACTTGAAAGACAGGTTGGTTTAGGCTTAAAGTTATGAAAGATTCATTATTTATATATGATTTTAAATAAATCAATGAAGATCTTTTTTTAATAAGGCTCAAGCAGAGAAAATCAGGGCTGTTCAAGGAACGCTTCAGAGGTTCCGCACTTTATTCAATTTGCCAAGTACCATCCGTGCAAATATTCGTAAGGGGGAATATGACTTGGCGGTTAGAGAATACAGGAAAGCAAACTCAATTGTTCTTCCTTCTCATGTACATATCCCTTAACTTCTTTTTTTTTTTTTGGAAAATAGCATTTAGTCTTTAATTTAATATTCACTGTCGTCTTTTGAGCTACATAACTATTTTACATCGGCAGGAAACCAAGTATTTCCAAACAGACCGATTAATTTTATAAGTTTCAGGCTGGAATACTCAAACGCGTCATTGAGGAAGTTGAGAAGGTAATGCTTGACTTTAAAGGCATGCTTTACGAGTGGATGGAAGATCCGCACATAGATCTAACAAATGTAAGCCTTCCTCATGGATTATTCTTTTGGGTTTCATGCATTAACTTTATTAACAAAAAAACTGTTTTTGGATGATAAACGATTTCACAAGCTACTTATTCTAATAGAATTGTACGCCAATGTATTTTGATGTAAGAATCGGGTCAACTAATGTTTCCTATCTAATCAATTCTGCTGTCATCTGATGCTAATGTTTTTAGGATTTTTCCAAGCACTTAGAATATTATTAGTTTATTCCATGGTTTGAACAAAAACTACAACTTTTTGTAGCTTGAAAATGCTGTGAGGCTTTTGTTGGAGCTGGAACCCGAGTCGGATCCTGTAAGGCGATATTTCAGCATACAGGTGAGAGGACCGGTGATTGGCGATGTGAAATTGAGTTATCTTAACAAGACAATAGACTAATATCTAAGTAACTTTTGATTATCAGAACTACAGGATTCAGTGTTCACTTGAGAAGTGCACATTAGATCATGAAGCAAGGATGGAAAGCTTACGAAATAAGTTACAGGAAAGAGCAATGTTAGATGAAAATTGGAAGAAAATTCAGCAAGACCTACACGAATCAGTTAACTTCCTTATCTATTTCCAAACAACTGCCAAAATTTTTGGAGAAATAATATATTAAAGCTTTTTGTTGTGTAGGTGGATGTCAGTATGCTACATTCACAACCAATTGATTCTGGTGCGGAAGAACTCGATGCACTTAGGGGAAGGTATATACGAAGATTAACAGCTGTAATTATCCAACTTATACCACCTTTCTGGAAAGTCGCACTTTCGGTTTCAAGTGGAAAATTTGGAAAGGTAAAAGCTTCAAACCTAAATTATTAAAATAATAATGGAACTTTTTATAAGAAACTAATTAAGAGGTTGTAAGCATTTGAAAATGTTCAAATATTTGTGTTTCAATTTTGTGCTGAACAGAGTAAAAGTGAGGAAAAAGGACAAGGAAGATATTTTGGTCATTCTCTTGAAGTTGTGACTGGAATGATACATGATATTATATCAGCATATGAATCCAAGGTACAAGAAACTTCTGCAAATCATTGTCACATTTACCGTCTTTGACATGAAGTTGAGATAAAGATAATAGTTTTGCGTTTTCTATTTGTATTATGTATGAATCACTTTTTACCAACCAAAACATGTTTGAATGTTCAGGTCCAAAACACACTTCTTGAACTAGAAGAGTCAAATGTTATTTGCCCATATATGACTGATGCATTAATGGATATATCTAAAGCATGTCACACTTTTGATGCAAAGGAAGCAGCACCAACAATTGCAGGTACTTCAACTTTTGGTCTTCCACCTTGTCATCCATCAGATATAAAAACACACTTAGTGCTAACAACATTTGATGATTCCAGTTGAAGCACTGCGGGCGCTTCTGTTCGAGAGCACAAAACTTTATATAATAAAGCTTTGTTCATGGATGAGGGCTTCAATTGATGAGAAATCAAAATATGAATCATGGGTCCCAGTAACTGTTTTTGAAAGGAACAAATCCCCGTATGCGATTTCTTCATTACCATTAGAGTTTCGTGAAGTTATGGTGTCCGCAATGGATCGGATTGAAGTGTAAGATCCTATATTTTGTTGTAGATTTGTAATATGTGGCAAGATATTATGCTTTATAACACTTCAAGAATTTTCATTTGATATATTTTCTTGTTTATCATATTCATGTAAAATCTAATACATGTCAAGATTGTACTTATAATCATGTCTCTTGGTAACTATTTTTTTCCAGAATGATTAAGTCGTTAAGAAATGAAGCTACATCTGAAGATACTGTTATGTTACTTCAAGAAGTTCAAGAATCTGTTAAGATTTCATTTTTTAACTGTCTGCTTGGTATTGCTGGTATGGAATGAAAAAATAACATGTTTTCAATTGTATTAGTTTCAGTCACTACTTAACATGCTTACTGTATGTATCAGGCGAAATGGAGCAGATTGGAGGGCAGATTGGTCAGATTAATAACAATTCGTCCTTTGAAAATGGATATTATTCTCATGATGAAGAAAATTTATTTCACCCAGGAAGTATTACTGATCCACACCAACAACTGTTGATGGTTTTGAGTAACATTGGATTTTGCAAAGATGATCTTTTTAGTGAAATGTACAATAAGTACAAAGATATTTGTCTCAAGTCCAGGTATGTCAATTGACACTCTATTTTGTTTCTTTTCCAAAATTGTTAGAACATTAATATGGCTAATGTTAAGAGAAAAGACATGAATATTGGTTTATCAAGAAGCTGCAACATTTGGGGATTGTATTGAACAAGTGAGAACTGAACAAGATTGAGATAAAACACAAATTGTATTGCAAATCAGATACAATGATAACTGTTATCTGCAAGTGTTATCAACTAAGCGGAATTACAATTGATAAGAACTGATTATGAAGATCAACGAGACTACTAACAAAAGCTTAGGGTTTTCGATTAACAAGAAGAACTGATTACAATACAAAAGGAATGAATGAATATTATTCAGAAACAAGAAGTAATTGAATTGAATTAGTTACAAGCCCTAATTCCTATTTATAACAAACATCCTTAGGTCGTTATAAACTTCCAAGTCTTTTTACACCTTTTGTCCTTCAGGTTTCAGAAATGTCACAACTAGTCCCTCAACAATTGTTGACTATGTTTGACCAAGTTCATAATACTAACAATCTCCACCTTTATGACTTGGCTATAGGAATCACTAATCACCAACATGCAATAGATCTAAACATAGATCAAACTTTGCACCAGAAACCACTTTAGTCAACATATTTGCAGCATTGACTTCAGAATTCACCTTGTTGACTTCCACCTCCTTAGAGCCAATTATTTCTCTAATAAAATGTAACCTAACACTTATGTGTTTGGTTCTATCATGAAACACAGGGTTTTTCGACAGTTGTATAGCCCCTTGACTGTCACAACACACCATAGTTTTATCAACATTAAGTCTTAACTCAGCAACAAATCCTTTCAACCACATTGCTTCTTTGATTGCTTCAGTTAAAGCAATGTATTCTGATTCAGTTGTTGACAAAGCAACTATATGCTACAAACTTGACTTCCAACTCACTAAACTACCATACACCATGAAAGCATAACCAGTCACAGATCTTCCCCTATCCAAATCTTTAGCAAAGTCAGCATCTACATACCCCTTTATCATTGCTTCTGGACTTGGATCAATCCCAAAAACCAACCCCACCTGTTGACTTCCATTCAAGTATCTCATAATCCACTTGACAGCTTCGCAATGAGCCAAACCAGGACATGACAAAAATCTACTAACTAAACTTACAGCATAACCAAGATCAGGTCTAGTGCATACCATAAGGTACATTAGACAACCTACCACATTAGCATAAGGTAGTTTTTCCACTTTTACCCTTTCTTCTTCTGTACTTGGAGAATCACTTTTTGACAGTTTAAAGTGTGCACCCATAGGAGTAATCACAGCCTTACTAAGGTTCATTGAGAACTTTTCAAGTATCTTTTTTATATAAGACTCTTGTGATAGCTTTATGACCCTTTTACCCCTATCTCTTTTTATCTCCATTCCCAGTATTTTCTTTGCCTCTCCCAGTTCTTTCATCTCAAACTCTTTCATTAAAAGAGCTTTTGTGGCTGCAATCTCTTCTTTACTTTTGCAGGCCACCAACATATCATCCACATATAACAGCAGATACAACATGCTACCACAGTCACATTCTCTAAAGTATACACAAGTATCATAACTACTTCTAGAGATCCATGAGTAGTCATATACTCATCAAACCTAAGGTACCATTGTCTAGGCGACTGTTTGAGCCCATACAATGACCTTTTCAACAAACACACCTTATCCTTTTCCTCCTCAACCTCAAACCCAAGAGGTTGCTTCATATAAATCTTCTCTTCAAGATTACCATGCAAAAAAGCTGTTTTAACATCTAGTTGCTCAAGTTCCAAATCCTCACATGCCACTAATGACAATAATACCCTTATTGAAGTATGTTTAACAACCGGACTGAAAATTTCATTATAATCCACACCTTCTTTCTGTGTGAATCCCTTTGCAACTAACCTAGCCTTAAACCTTGGTGCTTCACTTTCCAGTCCTTCTTTAACCTTATAGATCCATTTACAATCTACAAGTTTCTTATCACTAGGCTTTTTACTAAAACCCAAGTTTCATTCTTTATAAGAGAATCCCTCTCTTCTCTCATGGCACTAATCCATTTATCCTTTTGCTTTGAATGAATTGCTTCCTTGTAAGTGATAGGTTCACAAACATCTTCACTTTCAGCAATTATTAAAGCAAACGCTGAGACATTCTCGACTGAATCATCTCCCCTGTACCTATGAGGCTTTACTACTTGCCTTCTTGCTTTATCTCTTGCTAATTGGTAACTATTTGCTTCACATTCTTTATTAGCATGAGAATCAGCACCAATATCATCATCTTTTACCAACTTAGGAATTAACTCCACCTCAGTCTGACCAATTTTCCCTTGATCAGACTTGACTTTTTCTTTATTCAGAACATCTCTATACATCACATTTTCATTAAACACTACATCTCTACTAATGATCAACTTAGGGCTAACATCATCTAATCTCCACAACCTATATGCCTTAACACCTTCTGGATACCCCACAAATACACATTTGACTGCTCTAGGATCCAACTTATTTTGTTTCACATAAGCATATGCTAATGACCCAAAAACTCTTAAATGACTATAATCTGAACTCTTACCATACCACATTTCCATAGGCGATTTTAAACCTTCATTAGCAGTTGTTGGAGATCTATTCACTAAGTATGTTGCAATAGACACAACCTCTGCCCAAAATGTCTTAGGCAGCCCTGATTTTGACAACATGCATCTTACTTTGTCAAGTAGTGTCCTGTTCATTCTCTCTACCACACCATTTTGTTGTGGTGTTCCTGGAACAGATAAATGTCTTGAGATTCCATGATCCCTGCAATACTTATTAAACCATCCACTGCAGAACTCTAATCCATTGTCTGTTCTTAACTTCTTAATTCTTCTATCTGTTTGATTTTCAACCAGGGCTCTCCATTCTTTAAACTTGTCAAACACTTCATCTTTAGATTTTAACACATGCACCCATACCCTTCTTGAGTAATCATCAATAATACTCAAGAAGTATTTAGCTCCACCTAAAGATGTGACTTTAGCCGGCCCCCACAAATCAGCATGTATGTAATTTAAAATCCCTTTAGTACTATGTATCCCTTTAGTAAAACTTACTCTCTTTGCTTTACCAAGAACACAATGCTCACATTGTTCTAGATCACAATTACCCAACTTATCAATTGCCTGCTGTCTCTTTAATTCAGAGAGACCTTGATTACTTATATGACCCAGTCTATTATGCCATAATTCATCCATATTGACATCTCTACCCTCAGCTACAGACACAGATCCCTTCTCAGCTTCACCATCTAGTACATATATGTTAGTACCCTTTCTTGAACCAGATAATAATACTAAAGAACCATTGATTATTTGGCCTTACCATTTCTAAGATTAACTGTTAAACCTATACTCTCTAATGATCCTAGAGATATTAAGTTTCTTTTAAATCAGGAATGTACCTAACTTCTTTCAGTTTATACTTAGTACCATTTCCTAATCTTAGAACCACAGACCCAATTCCAATAATCTTGCATGGTGTATCATCACCTAACTGAACCATACCTTGTTCTTTAATCACTAGATCACTGAAAAAACCTTCATCTGGTGTCATATGATATGAGCATCCAAAATCCAAGTACTTCCTGAACCATCCTTTTCAGCCACCATTACATTACCAACATCAAACCCTTCTGATGATTCACCATCAGAAGTATACCATGAGTCTTTGATGAATTCATTTGTCCCATCTTTTTCTCTTTCTCAGGACAATCTCTTTTGAGATGCTTATCAGAATTACAGATATAGCATCTCCTCTTCACTTTGGACTTGGATCTTGCTTGTCCTTTGGATTTGAAAGACCTTTGATCAGATCTTCCTCTTGCAAACAACCTTCACCAGATTCCTCCTTACCATCTGACCTCTTCTTTAATTCTTTGGAATTTAGGGCTGCAAGAACTTCCTCCATTGTTAAAGTTTCTCTACAATACATCAAAGTATCCACAAAGTGTTCATATGATGAAGGTAGAGAAGTGAGGAATATAATAGCCTGATCTTCATCTTCCAACTCCACCTCTATATTTTCAAGATCTAATATGAGTTTATTAAACTCATCTATGTGATCCTCCAAAGACTTTCCATAATTCATATTGAAGGTGTATAATCTTTTCTTCGAATATAGTCTGTTCGCCAAAGACTTGGTCATATACAATGATTCAAGTTTTGACCAGACCCCGGTTGCCGTAATCTCCTTTGACACCTCCCTGAGAACTCGATCTCCTAGACTCAAGATTATAGCACTATGTGCCTTTTCCAAGATATCCTTCTTTTCCTTGTCGGTATAACTCTCTGGCATATTTGGTTCACCCAATAACGCATCAGAGATGCCCTGATAAACCAAAAGTGCCCTCATCTTAACTCTCCATAGCGAGAAATCATTCCGGCAATCAAACTTCTCAAGATCAAACTTCGTAGTAACCATCTCGGTAACAAGATCGTGAAATTGATTACACCGTCTTCACTAATCAAGAGCAACAAGGCTCTGATACCACTTGTTATCAATTAAGCGGAATTACAACTGATAAGAACTGATTATGAAGATCAACGAGACTACTAACAAAAGCTTAGGGTTTTTGATTAACAAGAAGAACTGATTACAATACAAAAGGAATGAATGAATATTATTCAGAAACAAGAAGTAATTGAATTGAATTAGTTACAAGCCCTAATTCCTCTTTATAACAAACATCCTTAGGTCGTTATAAACTTCCAAGTCTTTTTACACCTTTTGTCCTTCAGGTTTCAGAAATGTCACAACTAGTCCCTCAACAATTGTTGACTTTGTTTGACCAAGTTCATAATACTAACAGCAAGGGTTTCAAGATTGATGATCTGTATATACAATACGAATCATTGTGATTGAATCGACACGCCGATTCACACTAAACGCATACTAGGTGGCGTTAAACAAACCGCATACTAGCTAACTCTAAATGATGATGTTTAAAGTTATAAATACATTAATACCCTTGCTACATAATTAATAATACACATATAATAACACATTTTTCCTATGATAAATTATGATTAGATTCCAATTCATCCACTTTAATCATAAATTTATCTTAGGCCTTCATTGATCTTCAATTGACAGCTTTCTTTTCTTTGTTTCAAGATGTGTGATACGAACCTGGTTATTCAAGTTCCCACTTAAACCTAATTGACCAAAATATTGTAAGAAGACGAGTGGGAGAGATATCTTTCATTTCGATGAGAGAGCAATCCTCCAACGGTAACAAGACCTTATATCATCAATACAACAAGTACAAAAGTTTTGGAGTTTAGGAATTTTAAAAATATTGATAACAAGAATTAGTGTATTTGTAACAAAAGCCTAACAATGATTTATCTTGTAAATCAACCCTGTGTTGGTGTGCATGTGCGCATGCGCGTGTGTGCAATATTTATAGATATATAGTTAAAATGCATTAGTTCTTACAGCGGAAGGGAAGATGATGATGATGATAAGGACAGAGAAGAACTGACTGAGTGTTTTACTGCTGCCGAAGAGAAAGTCCTTTCAGAGTATACATTTGCAAAGGTATATAACAAGATATGACAATTGTTTCATGTGTGATTCAACTCAGAATCTAATTAGCAACTATTAAGTGCATTGAATTCTATATAATCTGGTAGAGGTGTCAAAATGTGCGGGTCAGATAAGCAGTCAAAGGTTGGGTTGGATTCGAATGAATTAATTACCTTCTTCTAAAAAGATTTTACCGACCAAGAAGTTATTAATCCATGAAACCTCCTAAATCATTTTATATTAAAAGTTGATTATTTTTAAAAACATTAATACTTGACAAAAGCTGTTTCTAACTACCTAAAACCAAGTAGATATGTGGCTAGACACTTAGTGTTGACCCTGTACTATTAGCTTTAAGGCGGCAATGTAATCGCGAAGGGCATCATGACATGGTGTAGGTTAATAAAGTGGGGTTACTGTGTTGTCTTAGGCACATTATGTTAGAAGCGGTGCTACAAACTACTTGCTAGATGCTGGACTACAATGGGGAGGAGCACCCGCAGTAAAAGTGAGCAACATATATTTTACTTCCTTAATCTTTATCAGTTATTAGTTATACGGCTAGCAGCAATTGCATGCTTCATTTATGTTCTGTTCCATGCAGGGTGTTCGTGATCCGGCTGTGGAATTAATGCATACTCTTGTCACTGTCCACGCCGAGGTATATTCTCTTCTATGCTAACATGTTATCACTCGTATTTTGTTACTGTTTACACATGAATGTTTGAAGGTGTTTGCTGGTTGTGAACCCTTGCTTGATAAGACCCTTGGGGTTCTCGTGGAAGGTCTAATTGACACGCTACTCAGCCTTTTTCATGAACATAAAGACACCAATCTTAAGTCATTGGATGCGAATGGTTACTGCCAACTCATGCTTGAGGTGAATCAACTTTATGCATGTAATCGTTGCCTCATTTTTATGTAATTTCATTTTGTTGACATTATGTTCTGTCATTTATATTTTTTCTTGATTGATAAATAGAGCTATACATTGTATCATAGTAGAAGAAATGATCATTTATGTGTGTGCGTGTGCGCGCAGCTTGAATACTTTGAAACGATATTAAATCAGTATTTCACGTCTGGTGCGGGTGAATCTCTCAAGTCTTTACAAGGGATTTTATTGGAGAAAGCCACCGAGAGCTGCTCGCAGATAAGTGATGATGATGACAAACAAGGAGGGGCTATATCACCAGATGACCTCATAGTAAGAACTGTTTGTACCTCTCTTTATAGTTTGACTTTTATCTAATGGCATAACATTCCATGATGCTATATATAATGACCATGAAAAATCATATGATTAAAATGTGTTTTTGTTGGTGTTTTTGGTTAGGCCCTAGCGCAACAATGCAGCACCGAGCTGCTACAATCTGAGCTTGAGAGGACTAGGATCAACACTGCATGTTTTATGGAGTCATTTCCATTAGAGTTTGCTCCAGAATCAGTCAAAGTTGCGTACGCTTCGTTTAGAGGGTCAATGGATGCTTCTGGTGGGTTATTCATGGCCCCACAAGGTGTCGGGTCAGCACAGAGATGGAGATGATTTTTGCATAAAACAAATAACACATGAGGTTATTGATATTTTTGTATCCTAGTTGTCTCTATAATATCACCTGATTTTTATGTTTTAAATTTTGTTTGTACATTCAATATCAAAATCTACATTTATGTTCACCTAATTCCTGGAGTATTTGTACTCACCGTGCTGCTTATACAGGACCATAGTTGTGTTGCAAACATCATTAACTTGGTTGTGCGAGACGGACTTAAAAGAACGGAGGATACTAAAGAAACTTTTAAACAAACTTGGTTGGAACGTACCTCGGACTTATAATATGTTTAAAATCGCTTTACGACAAAAAAATGAGACTTTACAAATGTTTCACGGACCTGCTTTCTTCTTTAACCAAGATTTCAACCGGGTTAAGACAATTTCTCAACTTATCATGCCCGAGTTGTGCCCGTTCATTGTCTCCAAATCCAAATATTAGGCCTTGGTTTGTGACTACAACCGAGTGATATAAACCTATGCTTACTTGAGATATATGACGATCTTTTAGACTATAAATCATGCTCGGCTTCAACACTTTTTCAGATAAACTTCGGTCTGGAAACCCTAGACTCCCAAAACCCGTCCATCCAAATCCATATAAACATCCGCTATCCATCAACACGAATGTCTTCCTCTTGCTTGCGCACACCTATAATCATAACAATAAAACTTGTTCTAATCCATAGGAAATTGAACATTTTTTTAAAACGGCGTGTTTCGATTCATACCCATTTATGCAAAACCCGTTCAGGCCCAAACCAAAATGATCATTTTTAAAATGGCCCGTTATGACACGAACCAAATTGACCATTTTTCTATAACAAACCATCTCGATTCATACCCATCTGTGCACAACCCGTTCCAACCCGAACCAAAATCATCATTTTTTTTAAAACGACCCATTTTGATCCGTGCACATTTCTCCAAAAACCCGTTGAGACCCAAACCAAAATGACCATTTTTAAACCAGCCCGCTTCGACCTGAACTCGTTTTGCCAAAAGACAGTCATCGATTTACGAACCTGAACAGCAATGTGAGTATCGAGACCCGTCACAAGCTCAGGGATCGTTTTATCATTCTCATCACCATGACCAAGTGCACCACAATACCCCTTCCCCCATGTGTAAACCTGAAATACAGTTATAAAACGGTTTATCCAAAATTAAAACACGATGACCCGTGTTTTAAAAACCATGGTTCAAACTTACCAATCCATTAGAATCAAGTGCAACCGCGTGTTCATCACCAGCAGACACACGGACCACATGAACCCCTTTTCTCCTGAACCACTGCACCGGTCTAGGTTTGGGTTCATTGTGCGGCTCACCATGACCAAGACATAAATGGGTTCCAGACCCAAACGAGTAAATGGTTCCATCACTGGTGACTGCAAGTGCATAGCTAGGACCAGCAGCAACTTGTACAACCGGACCAACCGTCACAAGTGCTTCCACAAGTTTTGGTGTTGGTCTGTCCATGGTGTCACCATGGCCTAGTTGACCGTGCCCACCGGTCCCGCAGGTGTATACTTGACCGCCTTTTGTGAGAAACATGGTAAAGTTAACCCCTGTAGCAACCTGAAACATGTATGGTTTATGCTTCAAAAAAACTACTTTGCATATAAATAACAAAAGTTAATAATATCATAAAAACCATTATACTTTCCTTCCCTACAATATTTTTCGTGAAACATAACAAAATATATATTTTTTTATAATGTTAACACATATAACAATTATTGTACATGTTATTTATATACCTGTTTGCAAGGTACTTTTTTTAACGCTTCAACAAGCCTAGGCTTAAATATTGGCCGCTTCGTATCACTATGCCCACAACAGAAAGACGAATTATCCCCACACGTGAAAACCTATAAACATTCATATATAATCAAAATCCTTATGTTTCATAAGTTCACAATAACACAATATGTATGATAACTGAAGGCAACAAACCTCTCCTGACTGTGTGACAAAAGCAGCATGATTATGCGAGGCCGAAACATGTGTCACCCGCGCACGAAATGGGAACTTAATCGGAGTAAACGCTACACATTGTGTTGTGTTGGGACCGTGACCAAGAACACCACATAAACTCGAACCACATGCGTAAACAATTGAATCTTTAACTAGTAATGTGTGATACCTTCCACTTTTAACTTGCAACTTCTACCAACCATACAAAATTAGCAACCAATTAGACTAGGTATGTTAATCATGTTTATTATTTGGGTTTCGGGTAGTTTGGGTCAGGTTATTCACGTATTTCGTGTATTCGGTAATGAAAACCGACCCGCATAAATTAGACACCAAAATGAAAACAAATTTGAAATCCAACCCTGAAACAATACATACATTGCCTGCACTGGTTTGAACCATATCTGAAGACTGGTGTACTGACTGCAAGAATCTTAAAACCCGTTTCCAGTTATGACTACACCGAGTCAAAAGCTGTTGTTGAGCTCTGGGGTTTAAGGAACTGTAAACAGGGTGTGAGTTGCAAAGATGGAAAGCCGCAGAGTCAACCAAAGACTTTGACTTTTTAAAACCCGGTTCATGTGTGGTTCGAAATAATGTGGAATTGGTTAGCTCCAGACACACGAGATCCACACCGTCCAATCGACCACCGGATGTTAGTATTTCAAGGATTAAGTGTGACGGTAAGTCGTTAATTGTAGTTGGTTTTGATGGATTCTCCATAATTGGTTCGAATTGTGGGTGAAATTGATGGGAGTGTGGAGGTTTATTAATGGCTGCCGGCTTGAAGGGATTGGTGGAACTCGGCGGACTAAACTATTCCGTCGTGTCCACGTGGAGGGGTGTGATGTAAAATAATATGTGGAAAGTGGGGTCGGTAGGCTACTAAACCAAACTCCATAGGCGGTTTTGTTGTTTGTTTTAAATTAATACTACTACGTGTTAATGTGTTACAGGTAAATGTTTATATGAGTATTCTCAGCCCATTTCCAATCCATATCTTTATACTTACATTAAAAAAACATTATATTTCTCTCTCATATTCAATTAAATAATATTTTTTATATTTTTATCATTACAGTTTTCTCTCTCATCTACTCACAACCAATCTAACAAATATTAAAAAATAAATAGGGGCAAACAATGTTTCCCCAAATTTATAAAAAATCACTACATTTCTCTCTTCACCCTATATTACACCCACAACCACTCATAACCTCACCCTATAATTTGCAAATATCCCTCACATAATTACAGGAGATGGGATGAGAATGCTCTAAGATGAAAGTGAGTGTAAGCGGTGTTTTAAAAACCAATACGTATCGCTCGGTATTTTTGGACAATTTGTTAAAACATCATAAAGTTGGTTTTTTTTTTAAATCCCGGTTTCAAACCCAAAAGATTTTTGGTATTTTTTTGCGGCTCATATTTTTAAAAATGATTTTTAACCTAGCGAATAAATCTGAAACAAATAAACACAGTAAGTGATGATTCGTTAATCAACTAATTTTGTATTATGCAAATGTAAGGTTGGTTTCTTTACGTCTTTTGTAATTGATTAATTTCGTATACAAAGTATAAACTCCCTATTTGACTCGATCATTTTTCATGTGTGATGTTACTAATGTATTTTTAAGTTATATTTTAGGTTGAAGTTGTATTTTTATGGAATTACAGGGTAAATTATTTAATCCGGTTGAACCTTCGGGCACATCCTGGCTTAACCGGTTGTACCATTTTTAAATCAAATCTAATACAAGTAAAAAACCGGTTATCAAAACATTGAGTGTAAGTCACTCTGATTATAGAAAAATTATTATACATCTACTGGCCTGATTCATGAGGATGGTTTGTTTGTTTATTCATCTAAAGATAATTAATTTACTTCAACTTTCATTATATTTAATTAATGAATTTAAAGTTTATTATTTCATGTTGGTTTATTCCTTAACCCTCTACAAACGGCGTGTTCATTTGAAAATTAAAATCCCTCCCACCTAATGTGATTGCCTGCTGCACGTCAAACCAAGTGCAACATGAATCAACACTCCATGGTTCCTACACGTGTATGCCTCGGCAAACCACACCGCAATGACTAGATGGTGAAAGAAAACTGCACAAGATACCCCGACGATAGAAGATATTACAGACAAGGACCAAACATACGTTCATGGAAAGAACGCATGCTCCCTCATGACGAGTCTGACAGGGATTATGCAACTTGCTTAAAAGCTGTTGTGGAACAGTATATTTCGGAACGATAAGATGAGACTTATTAAATGCATATACAACTATTTAAAAGAAATGATAATAGTTAATTAAAAAGTTCATCAACAATATGCCTCTCCAAAACCAAAATTCTCACATCAGTGGTACACCACTCCAATCAAATCAACATGCATTCAATAGCCACCGTTTTAAAAATCAACATACAAAAACATTGCATTTTTCTAAACTCTGCTGCCAAACTATACCAAGGTCTTGTTAACTACAACTCAAAGCAAGTGGCGGGAACCAATACAAGCCAACATTCAAGAATTCCGGCCTTCTTTGTAAAAATCAATGCACGTGCATAGAAGAAAAAACTAGTACCGAACAATATCTTTGAGACACTCGTAGAAATGTGAAATTTTAATCGTTTCCTTGCCTGAGTAAATTGCTTCTGCACTTCCACCAGATTCACCTTGTGCCGCCATCTCTACCACCATATAGAGTCTCTTGATTGGCATCTACACCGCCGCCACCACAAATTATATATATAACAATTTGCAAACCATGAATAGTAACTTGACCGATCACAATTTGCCATGTTCTTTTTGTTTCAATTTCACCAATAATATATCTTTAACCCATTTAATTCATTTATATATAATTTTTATTTCTCTAATAACTATTCTTTTTTTAAAATAAATTCAAATACACAACTATGTTTAATTTTTTTTTCTCAACATTTCGATACAAAATTTATAGAAAAGAGTTGTATGCAAAATAAAGTATTTTCTTTTCATGTCATAAATAACTTTCGAACGTGCTTTGATAGGTCATATTGTATATCAACATTTAGCTTTACCAAAGAAAGCGGTTCTATGGTAATTGAAGCAAAAATAGTTGAAGGAGATTAAGAATCTTACATCATTCAAAGCCTCGGCTGCAGCATCAACGTCATCATCAGAGAACACCTTAAGTTGTTGCAACACCTGAAAACACAAATATTAAAAATAAATCAAACATTAAATACATCAAAATGGAATTTAATATTGAAACTTGCCTTTTTAGCATCCTCGGTCTTCAATGTAGGAACATGGTAAGTGACAGAGAAAGCATCACAAATACCAACCGACTCCAAAAATGACACCTCACTTGTTGTTCCAATCACCAACATATTTTTACCCTGAATGTTTTAATAACAAAATACATAAAAATCTATGTTTTCTTGTGTTTTGTTCACGAGTTATTATAAATATACCAGAAATAACAAGGAACATATTAGATACCTTTGGAGGAAGTCGTTTAAGGAGGACCATCAATGTCTGAGATATCAAGTTTGAAAAACGAGGTCCGATTGCAACATATTCAAGCAATCTGCAATAATGAAATAAAAATAAATAGATTAGCTAGCAACCGACAGAAATGTCATTTGTACAATATTAACAAGTGAATTAGTTACCTTTCAATATCATCAAGTACAATAATGCTCAGGGTTGACTTATAAGCATCCTCAAATACCTTGACGATTTTTGCACATTTACTGGCTTCACTGAGTCCAATCATCGATTCAGCAGAAATCTACAATTGTCAAAAATTTGCTGATTTCATATAATGATATGCAATGAATAAACTATTTTAACTTCCAAAAAAAATATAAAATAAAACTTACAATCTTGACATATGGGAAATCACTACCAATACCAACAGTAGCTGCCATTGCAGTCTTACCACTGCGAATAGCCAAATACGTTTAAAAAGTTATGAACCTATGAGAGACAGATTATATTAAAACTAATTATTATAAAAAGTTAAAAACCATAATTACCTGCCACTTGGACCTTCTAGAAGAACTGTGACAAGTGGACTGCCTCTGCTAACTTTAACTTGTTCTGCTAATAACATAGTTCTTTTAAAGATATGATCATGTCGTTGACCACAGTCAACTATTCCATTGAGCCTGCATCAAATAACAAAAAAGATTAATATAAATTTTGGTCATCATTAACAAAGTCAAGATTATAATTTACTCTTAAAGTGAAAAGATCAATATTATTTTGACCTGCAACGTTCAAGGTCGTCAGTGGAAGCACCAAATGAAGGAACAACTTCATGAAGAGCATTCAAGAAATCATCCATGGTGACTTTAATGCTCTCCTCATCTATTGTTTTAGTTAAATCATCAAGGCTGAGCTGGCGATTAAGAGCGTAAGAAACTGCACTTTTCACAACACCTTCAAGTTCTGCTCCACTGTAGTTCTTTGTTCGTGCAGCTATATTAATAATTATTAAAGTTAATCAAACCGTAACATGATTTTTCAATAATATGAATAAAAACGAGTGAAAAATATACCAAGCTCTTGTAGGTTAATATCTGGAGATAAAAAGGAATTCTCTTTCATCTTGTTTGTATGAATTTGAAGAATTTGAAAACGACCGTTTTCATCTGGAAGGCTGATTTCCACCTGGACTTCTAAACGGCCAGGCCTACGCAAGTTTTAGAAAAAATGATTAGTAAAAGCTTAATACTAATGAACGACAGTCAACACCTTATAAGAGATAATTAGGCCTGTAAACAAACCGAACGAACACGAACCAGGCAAGTTCATGTTCGTTCTTTTGACTTTAACAGAACAAACGATAGAACACATGGTTAAACAAGCGAGGTTTTCTTGTTTGTGTTTGTTCAATAAGAAAATGAACATGTTCTTGTTGGTAAATGCTCGTTTTTTTAAAAGTATATACTGTTCGTGTTCGTCCAGTTAACTTTAACCAAACAAACGATCGAACATGAACAATTGAACGGACAGGTTTTCCTGTTCATGTCCGTTCGTTAAGAAAATCAATGTGTTTGTGTTCATTTAAGAGTATAAACGAACGGTGCACGAACATAACTTACATAGATGAACAAACATAACATATTGAAACTTAAAAGTAAACGTGAACATCAATCTGTTAGGCCAATAAAGTTAACAAAACTATACTAAATTGTAATAGGCCTAAAAGTTTGTATGAATGTATATAAACAAGCGAACTTAACCAAATGTGAACTAACGAACATAGATGAATGTAAACGAACGAACATAAACGGATATAAATGAACAAAGTAAACGAATATTAACCAACGAGATCTATGTTCATGTCCGTTCATTTAACCAAATGAACAAAAAGTTTGTTCATGTCCGTTTGTTTCTTAAAAAACGAACATGAACAAACATCCCGCCAAACAGTTCACCGAAAGTTCGATTCGTTTACAGGCCTTCGGAGAATGGACTCACCTCATCAGAGCTTCGTCAAGTAAATCCTTTCTATTTGTCATTCCAATGAGTAACACATTGTTTAAAGCTTCCACACCGTCTATCTAATAATAATATTAACATATTTTCCAAACTCAGTTTCTTATATCAATTGTCAAATAGTTCTTTATAAATTCCAACCTTTGTAAGAAGCTGATTGACAATGCTATCATGCACTCCTGTACCGTCCCTAGTTGACCCTCTAGACTGCAGATGCAAAAAAACACAGTTTACAAAATGAAGAAAGAATTACTGATAGGCCTGTGGCGAACTGAAAATAAACAAAGCATGTTCATGTTCAGTCGTTTAACTTTACCCGAACAAACGATCCAGCATGACCAGTTAAACGAACAGGGTTTTCTTGTTCATGTTCGCCCAATAAATGAACTAAATTTTTAGTTCATGTCCATTCGTTTATTAACAAAACGAACTTCCCACCGAACTAAACAAATAGTTTGATGAACGCTTGGTTTGTTTACAGGCCTCATTACTGAATATTTGGAAATGAACTTACCTTACAAATAGCATCAATTTCATCAAAAATGATGACATGTAAGTCACTTTGATCCCCTGAAACAATTTGAACAAAGGGTATAAGAACCAAAACAAAATTTGTTTTAGATTCTAGAATCTTATCAATCTACTGTTCTACCTCGTGTTCTTTGATCTTGTTCAGCATCAGCAAACAAGTCTCTTACATTCTTTTCAGTTTCACCAACGAATTTACTCAGTACTTCGGGTCCGTTAACAATCTAGTTTTTAGAATTGACCAAAAAAGTCAATATTAGACGCAGTCATGGGTATTATGTAAAATCATATCATGTGTTCTTTACAACAGATGGAACTATGGCCAGCCCACAAAGGGGGTTTGTGGGAACCATGGCCGGCCAGGTGGCGTTTGTCACAGAAGCCCGTGTTGCCACAGATGTCCCATGAGCATCCGTGGAATATGAGACCGTGGTGAAGAAAAAAAATACAAAAGCACTTGAAACAAAAATTCTCTATATTTTTTTGTGCTATTAACAAACATAAACATTTATAATGCAAGAACAAACAAATATCCCCTCTGATGATTTTGTAATATTTGATTTTTTTATTTATGTAATATTGTTTTGTAAGCATCAGTAAAAATGACAAACCAATATAAAATGTGTATTTTATATTATAAATAATTGGTAAATAGAGGACTAAGTTGTAAAGTTTCTGAAGTACCCAAAATGTCAGTACACCCTCCGTCCTTATCTAGCTACATAACTTATTAAACTAAATAACACAACGTGTAGATAAAAAATAGTCTGGTTATGGAAATAAATGTAAAAGGTGGTGATGATGTGGAAACGGGAGGATGTTTGTGAAGGATGGTGGATTGGTTGGGAAAAGGATGTTTTTGAAGGATGGGTGCATTGATGATGTGACACATTTGTGGACGTTTGTTGGAATCTAAGAGCCAAATTAATTACTTTATATTTCTACCTTAAATGCCATTGTGGATAGCAAAATGCTTAAAATATATCTGATATGACAAAAAACCAATAATTGCATACCTTTGGATCCTTCCCATTTAACATCTTCCCAATCTGGCGAGCCATGAGAGTCTTGCCAGTGCCAGGTGGACCATATAACAGCATTCCCTTAACATGCTTTACTCCCAATCTGATACATAAAGATTCCCATTTCATTGATAGAATGAAAAAAGTTAGTAAATTATTAACTGTTATATATTACGACACATAGATAGGACATTACTTGCTTGCCACATGGGGAGGGAAAACCCGAGAGGCGAAAGCTCTTCTAAAAATATCTGCAAACTCATTGCTCAGACCACCAATACCAAGTGTTTGAAGGTTAAACTCTTTGTGCTTAAATATGTTGCTGCTAGCCGCCTCACGTTGATTAACAATCTGCACATAAAGAAAAACCTTACAGAACTGAAAAATGAAAAAACAAAACATAAATGCAAAGAAATGGAAAATAAAACCTTTATTCCACTAGAATTGGAGGCCTCAAACACAATGTAAGAATCTTCAGAAAGCATGCCTCTTTCAATAGCTGATTTTTCCTGCCCTTCAACAGCAACCTGAGTGACTGTGAAGATATAACCATTGCCATGATACTCAAAAGTCACCCTTTGACCTGATGTCAAAATCTGCATTGTATAACAAATATGTGTATAGTAACATTGGTGTCTTACCGTCATTACAATCATCAAGATGCACAACTCATAATGTCAACGAGGCATACCTGGTTCATGAATCTTTTTTTAAGTTGTTGACCTAAAAGGACAGCATCAACCTGCAAACACAAAATATTAAAAACTTAAAACCGTGTGCCGGTAAAAAGCATGTGATTAAGCTAATATTCATAATCTACCTGCTCTTCTTTATTCCCTTTTTTCACAAACTCCAACTCAAGAGTAAGCAACGCAACGTTAAAATCTTCTGGTGGAATAAACCTAAAACGATTAAGGCAGAAACGATCTGTGAGAGAACAAACAGAAATCTAGCCAATACATTAATTAAGTAAATAAATATATTAATATAACTAGAGTAGAAACCTGGTAAGAGATATTGAATCACCAGTAGAAACCCTAGCATGACGCCGTTGGATAGCATTAAGTGCAATTTGTCCACTTTGTATGGTATCAAACGCAGTTTGTTTCAGTTAAGTGTAACAATAAAATGATATTTCATATAAATAACAGTCAATTGAAACAATAATAAGAGATAGGTTAGGGCTACAATCATAATAACAGTTTACAAACTGAAACAATAATAGTGAAGGATCAGCCAATTTCAGAATATTTAAGCATCGCATTGATCAAACTATAACAAATTATTAAAAAAAAGGTGTAAAGGATATGCTATAGAGAGAACGAAGACGTCACCAACGAGAGCAAAAGCGAGATTGGATCCAGGCACGGCGAATTGACGGAGATCGGACGGTGAGCAATAGGCGCAATTGGTGTATGCGAGATCTTTGGCCGGTGTATTTGTTACGGTCATCGTCAATGATGACGCCATTGTTGAAACAGAAACAGATCAATCAAATCACAGGGCAATGTTAATAATGTTTAATTGTTAAGAGAGAAATGGAAATGGATGAAGAAATGAAATGGTGTAATTAGTTGTAAATCGATTTCGTAGGATCGATTGTTGACGGGGCCAAGAAAGACCCGCCGGACTCGAACCTTCGCACCAGCTCGTCGTTTTATTGTTGTATTGTTTCTTTAATGAGAGTATGTTACAAAAGTTATCCCTCAATCTGCAAAAACGAGCATGTTGTGTTCGTTCGTTTTAAAATATAAAAGACCAATTGAACATGTGTTTATGTTCGCTCGTTAAATTAAGTAAACACAAACTATTTGTTCATGTTCCCAGATCATGTCCTAAGAGAGGTAAAAGTGTAGCAAATCTTGCTTAATCCACACATCTCATGTTAGTTTAATTCTGCCTCTACTCCTTCTCCCTTCCACGGTGAAGGTTTCATAACTCAAAGTGGAGTTGTCAGCACTATCTTATTCACATGCCCAAAACCATCTCAATCTTACATCTCTTATATTTTATAGAAATACTATTAACCCCCTTATATTGTCCTAAAAACCTCGTTTTGTATCCGCTCTAATCGTGTGTGCCCGCACATCCACCAAACATCCTCATACATGTTACTTCATGCTTATACACATATGTCTTCTTTATGGCCCGACAATATGTGTTTGTATAACGATGTTGGTCGAACTGTAACCCTATAAAACCTCCCCTTTAGTTTAGTTGGGACTCTCTTATTGCACGAAACACATATGGCTACCTGCTTACGTTGTACAAACGATCATAAATACTTGAACCATCCTACCTACATGAATGCAATGGCCACGTCACTATCTATGCCTCCATTATGTTGTACAAACGATCCTAAATACTTGAACATGGTCGACTATTGAACCGCATGGCCTTCGAGATTAATGTGTACGTCCTCATCATCATTTATCCCACTGAAATCATAGTAGAGGTATGACCCTCCACTCAACTGTCCATTCGCCGGAATCAAAGTTAAACATCAATTCATTCCGCTCTTCTGGGTCTAGCTCTAATTTTTTGTGATGTTACACTATACTCTATAGACCTACTGTAACCAATTGTTCTTCGGTTTTTAAATCTATTTATGCTATGCATTGCGAATTACGGTTACATTCATCGTTATCAGTATTATGTTAATGTTAATGTCAATAACATTGCAGTTGTATGCGGAGAACATGATAATCAATTCATCTCGATTCAAAACCACATTCATGTTGCTTGTTTCGATTTGAATGAAATGAATATCTAAATTTCAGTTTCATAAATTTATCATGATTTGCTTAGGCTAATTACATGTAACATCACGTAAATATCGGGCCAAAAATGTCAAGTTTCCAAAGTCAAGGGACCAGATTTGCCAAAATCCAAACTCTAGAGACTAAAATGAAAAACCTGTCTTCTTGACCACTCGCGCTACGCGACAGGCCAAGAGAGACACCCATCGCGTACCGCGATGGGATGTCTGACAGATCGTGACACGTGTGCCACGTGGCACACGGTGGCAGCGTCTGCCGCCACGTGGTGCGGTGCCTGCCACGTGTCACACTTGGCAGGTCTACGTTGTGACTCAGCAGGCCTATATCGCGGTACGCGATAGGCCTGCCAAGGAACCCATCGCGTACCGCGATGGGATCCAATTTTGGCTATAAATAGGAGGGCTACGGGATTTCATTTCCCACATCCCAAATCACACACTTTACTCTCTCTCTAACTTCTCACTACACCTCGAAGTTCGTGCCATCGATCTACCTCGAAAATCCGTGCGCCGTTACCTCGTTTTCCGTGCCCATCGTTCCGATATACGTACCACTCCCCCGACGACGTTCCAAACAAGAAGTAGGTGTTGTCCCGACGTTCCGATAACTACCTCGAAGTACGTGCTGGTGTCTCGATAAGCGTGTCGAAGCGAAAGTGTTGATTAAAGTGAGCGTTGAAAAGCAAGCGGCGTCGAAGTGTTGCCCAAGTGTGAAGGGTATTTCTAAGCCAAACAAGGTAGGCATAATGCCCGACCAAAATAATAATAAAATATTATAAGGGCTTAATACCCTAAGTCGAAATTATTCTCGATAAACAAAGAAAGAAATAACAGAGAAAATAAAGAAAGAGAAATAAAATATATGAGTATATATATGTATATAAATATTCTTTGTTATGAAATATATTATTTAAGTGTAATGAGTATACTTAAATAAGAAAGAAAGAAAAATACGTTTCTTACTGAAGAAGAAACGTCGGGTTTTACAAATAAACTAAAGGTTTATTAATATTACTTTTCAACTAAAGGTTTTAAAGTAAAAAGAGATTATGAACTAAAGGTTCATCGAGATAAATAAGACTAAAGGTCTTAAGCCGGATCGTGTATCCGACTAATGAAAGTTATACTCGTACTATAGGTGCGAGATAGCGAGAAAGACTCAACGGGCGGTGTTGGATGCCGATCCCATTTGAAAGGTGAATACGCCCCACTTTTATAAACTTGTTTTCAAACAAACAAACGTGTTATACGTAAAACTTTATATGAGGCTACGTGTCTCTAGAAACATTGTAAATAAGAGTATAAACCTAGCCCTCAGGCTGTGGTATACGTTTGTCTGGATCCTTACATATGTGGTATGCGGTGGGCACATCGCACCACGCCTGGTCACGACCTCCAGCCACGATGGGCCGAACCAAAGTATGTTCGAGTGAGAATGACCTTGTGTATATTTATGGTACCTAAGTACGTCGAAACGTTACAATGTTTTGCTGAGGTGACCTAGTGTAAAGACTTGAGTTTATGGTGATTGTTTAACTTGATTATTCCTAAGCCAAGATGGGCCGAGGCTTACGTGGTCTCGAGGGGTAGTTAAGTAAAGAAAATATTTTTAGAGTCAGCATATTCACCAGCATTCGTTGCTGACGTATTTTTATAACATTTTGCAGGTAATCAAGATTAGAGCTTGTGAAGACGAAGAAGCTCAAGAATCCGATGGCTCGGATAATTTTGTTTAAATATTAAAATATAATATTTTGGTAAAACATATAAATAAGTAAATACTAAACGAGACTCTCGTCTCGTTCTTTTGTAATGTAAATATTTATATCGATCCTTATGTTTTATAAAGTCTTCCGCATTAATCCGCAACTCTGATTTATTTACAAATATGGTACCAACTATTGATCACACGCCTAGGCCTAGAATGGGGGTGTGACAGGTTGGTATCAGAGCCATTGATCTTAGCGAATTGGGTATCATAAAACAATACCCAAGCTTCGATCCAAGCATAGGGAATAATTACTTGTTTATTTGAATGGGGATAAGATTGGTTGGTAACCTTTTATTTCCCTCACTTCAATCTAAACTACCTATCAAGATGTCTTATGAGAAGTTAATGGAATACTATGATAATGAAGCAAGAAGAGCAAGGAAATATTACAAATTCCCACAAGGCATCATGAGCAAGGATTACTTTGAATCATTCTTCAACTCCAACGAAGAACATAACCAAAATCCCAATCCAAGTCCAATTTACCATCTAGATAACACTCCACATCAAGTGTACAAAGCACCAAGGCATTCCAGCTATCATCCAACAAGTCTACCGATGTATCAACCGTCCAAGGTCCCGACATATCATCCTACCGAAATCCCGACTTATCAACCAACCGAAATCCCACCATATTACCCATCCGAAGGTCCAACACATTTACCACCAAATCCCCATTCTTCGTATGCTTTCCTCTCCAATATACCAATCAAGGAGGAACCCAAGTCTCCTTCATCCGATTGGATGCAATGCCACTCTGATCAACGAATGTGGCACACCGGCACTTCAACCATGGATTCTGCTGATTCTCGCATCAACAAGGAAGGGCAATATCACAAGCCCAAGATGAGAGTGACGATGCCATACGAGAAGATTCACATGCCGGCAATGAACGAAGAGGAACCGGAAGAGGAAACCGACCCTGAGGAGGAATATCCGGACAATCCGAATAAGGTGACCACGTCAATGGAAGAACAACACTCAACTCCAAGCTATGGCTCTGTGGATCCATACATAAAATTTCTTCATGAACTCAAGGGAAATGTGTCATCAAGTTTCCCACCATACCAAGGTGAGATTCCATCCATTGAAGAACAGGCCAATGAAATCCGTGAGCAAAATGAAGCAGCCGATGCATTCTTCAATTCTTCCTCTGAAGAGACTGCAACTCCATACCCTGATCCCAAGAACCACTATGACATTGTGATGATGGGTTACCGCGACCCACCTCCAAGATACGGGTATCCGACTGACATGCCTCAGTCCCAGGAGGAACATTTGGACCGAGTCTTGCACGAAACTGACAACCTTAGGAAGAAGATTGCTGTGGATGAGAAGAAAAAGAAGAAGATAGGAGACAAGCTTCTTCGCAAATGCAACAAGTTGACAAAGGTTGTGAAGAAGTTCATGAGAGATTAAGAAGAATGATGGTGGCATAAAGAGAAGTTTATGTGTGTAATATAGTTTGTATGATATGTGTGATGTATGTAATATATGCAATAAAGATAGGTCCTTATATATCGCTTGAACGATATATAAGTGTGTTGTAAAATAATATACATATCATTTATGATATGTATATGAATATGAAATAAATAAATTTGTATATTAAAGAAAAGAAATATGTTAAATTTCAGATAAAAAGAATAAAAGATAAAGAATGTCTAGACAAAGTGATAATCGAGAGGTTTCCCGAAAGGAAGCCGAGAGACGAGAAGCAAAAGGGAAAGGTCCCGAGAAAGAGGAACCAATCCCCGACAAATATATGAATCAAATCCAACAAATGATCAGAAAAGTTGTTCGGGAAGAATCTGAAAATAGATCCCGATGACAAACTAGACATACTCAATCTGAAAATCCTTCCCGAAAATCTGTTTCTAAACCCCGTACTCGACCCTCACACGAGGAAGAAAGCAAGAATGAGTCAAATGCCGATGGGGGCGTTAGAAAAGAATTTAAGAAACTTAAGATTAGTGGATGATCGTTTAAAGATTTTAAGTACTATGGGCCAAAAGAATTTCATGGCGACAAAGGAGCCATCACAACCGTAAGGTGGCTCGAGGAAATGGAGACAATAGTTATTACAAGCAAGTGTTCAAACGAAGAAAAGATCCAATACTCCATCTTGATGTTCAAAGGCGAGGCACTAGAGTGGTGGAACACGCTAATGATGAGTAGAGGAAGGGAAGTGATGTATAGTTTGACTTGGAACGAGTTCAAGGAATTATTGATGTCGAAGTTCTGTCCGATGCACGAGACAGATCAAATTCAAACCAAATTTTTGACTCACAAGGTGGTTGGAATGAACCTTCGTAGGTATAACACGAAATTTCACGAATACTGTCGCTTAGTTCCCCAGCTGGTCACCCCCGAATCCAGCAAAGTCACTCGTTATATATGGGAACTGCCACGAGAGATTCGTGACATAGTGAGGTCACACTTACCACAAACCGCTGACTCCGTGATGGAGTTAGCTGGATACTTGATGGGCGGAATGATCCGCAATAAAGAAGAAGACAAGAAAGTCGTGACGACACAAGACTCCAAAAAGGAAGGAAATACCCATTTCAAGGGTAAGGGAATTGACCAACGAAGGTATGGCTTCAACCCCGGCATCCCACAATGCAAAATCTGTAAGAAATATCATCGGGGTAGATGCCTTCTAACTCCACGACTTTGTGAATCATGTCACAAACCCGGCCACGCTGCGGCCGATTGTTGGAAGAAGAAAATGACCTACTACAACTGTAAGGAGACGGGACATCTCAGTTTTGAGTGCCCCAAGAACAAGCCCGCGACTGGTGGTGCGGGTGGTAGCGGACAGAAGAACAAGCCCAAGAAGGGTAATGCAAGAGCCTTCGTCCTCGATACGAAGAAAGCGGTCGACACACCGGAAAACATCACCGGTACGTTCCTTGTTAACAACGCTTATGCTAGAGTCTTGTTTGATTCAGGAGCCAACTTAAGTTTTATAGATTATAACTTTTGTAGTCTATTAAACGAACCTTTAATCAAACTAAATAAAACTCTAAGCGTCGAGACCGCTAGTGGCGAAACAATTAAAATCTCCGAAGCCTTAGAAAACGGAAAAATCTTATTAGCCGGTTATGTTTTGCCTATTCAATTGCTACCCATGACTCTTGCTGGTTTTGATGTTGTATTGGGTATGGGTTGGTTATCCGACAACCATGCTAATATCCTCTGCAATAGCAAGACCGTTGTACTTCAAGCCCCGGATAAACGAACTATTCGAATTGAAGGGGATAAAGACACTGGCCGAGTTACCCTAATCTCAATGATAAGGGCTAACAAATGCTTAAATCAAGGATGGTTAGCATTCATGGCCTACATCACTGAATAATCAAAACCCAAAGAAATCAAAGACGTTCCTGTTGTTTCTGATTATACCGATGTCTTTCCTGACGAACTTCCCGGCATTCCTCCCGATCGTGAAGTAGAGTTTAGAATTGATCTTATTCCCGGTACTGCTCCGGTCGCTAAAGCTCCATATCGCCTCGCGCCAACTGAGATGAAAGAACTGAAGAAACAATTGGACAAACTTCTTGAGAAAAGCTTTATACGACCGAGTTCATCACCATGGGGAGCGCCGATACTATTCGTCAAGAAGAAGGACGGGTCCATGCGCATGTGTATCGACTATCGAGCTCTCAACAAAGTTACAATCAAGAATCGATATCCACTTCCCCGAATCGATGACCTTTTCGATCAACTTCAAGGTGCTAGCTACTTTTCTAAAATCGATCTTCGTTCCGGCTATCACCAACTTAAATTTCAATCCGAAGATATCCCGAAAACCGCTTTTCGAACAAGGTATGGCCATTATGAGTTCACCATTAAGCTATTAGGACTTACTAATGCGCCAGCTGCGTTCATGGACATGATGAACCGAATTTGTAAGCCTTACTTGGATAAATTTGTTATCGTTTTCATCGACGACATACTCATTTATTCTAAGACTAAGGATGATCATGAACATCATCTTCGAACTTTACTTGAAATCCTTAGGACCGAGAAGTTGTACGCCAAGTTCTCGAAATGCGAATTCTGGTTGCACGAAGTGCAATTTCTTGGTCATATCATAAACGTTAACGGTATTCAAGTGGACCCCGCTAAGATTGAAGCTATCTCAAAGTGGGAGATCCCAAAGTCGCCAACCGAGATCCGAAGTTTCTTGAGATTGGCCGGCTATTACCGTAGGTTCATCGAAAACTTTTCCCGAATCGCTGTTCCCTTAACTACTTTGACTCGTAAAAATATCAAGTATGAATGGGGAACAAAGCAACAAGAGGCGTTGATATACTCAAACAAAAGCTTACCCAAGCTCCTATACTGGCTTTGCCAGAAGGTACCGAAGACTTTGTTGTCTTTAGCGACGCATCTCATTCCGGTTTGGGATGTGTACTAATGCAACGAAAGAAAGTAATCGCTTACGCCTCTCGTCAGCTCAATGTATACGAAAAGAACTACACGACTCACGATCTAGAGTTAGGAGCCATAATCTTTGCACTAAAGATATGGAGACACTATCTCTATGGAGTAAGATTTATCGTGTACACTGATCACAAAAGCTTGAAACATATCTTTGAGCAAAAAGAGCTTAACATGCGCCAACGGCGCTGGATGGAAACTCTTAACGACTACGACTGTGAAATCATTTATCACGAAGGTAAAGCCAACGTTGTGGCTGACGCCTTAAGTCGTAAAGAGCACGAAAAGCCAAAAAGAGTCCGAGCGTTAAGGCTAGAACTTCAAATCGATCTTATCGACCAAATCAAAACTGCTCAAGCACAAGCTATCCATGAAAACAAGATCTCCGATGAAAAGCGTAACGGCACCATTGACTCGTTAGTCAAAGGTGACGATGGTATCCTTAAAATGGGAAACCGAATTTGGGTACCAATCATTGGAGACTTGCGTGAGAAGATTTTGAACGAAGCCCATAAAACCAAGTACATGATGCACCCCGGTAGTGACAAAATGTATCAAAACTTTAAGTCGAACTACTGGTGGAATGGGATGAAAAAGGACATCGCTTCGCACGTTGCGAAATGTCTAACATGCTTGAAAATCAATGCTGAACATCAAAAGCCTTCGGTACTGCTTCAGCAACCCGAACTTCTCGTATGGAAGTGGGAGTTAATAACCATGGATTTCATAACCAAACTCCCGAAGACGACTCGACAACACAATGCTATTTGGGTGATCGTCGATAGATTAACCAAATCCGCACATTTCATACCTATCAACGAGTCGTACTCAATGGATAGATTAGCGCGTATATATGTGAACAACATTGTTGCTTTGCATGGAGTATCGCTATCATCGAGAGAGTCGCTTTACGTCTCACTTTTGGAAAAGCTTCCAACAAGCACTCAGTACAAAGCTAAGCCTTAGCACCGCCTATCATCCACAAACTGATGGGCAAAGCGAAAGGACAATTCAAACATTGGAAGATATGCTCCGCGCTTGTGTGATAGACTTAGGTGGAAGTTGGGACGACCACTTACCCCTAATGGAATTTTCGTATAATAATAGTTATCACACGAGTATTCAAGCCGCACCATTCGAGACATTATATGGTCGAAAATGTGGAACGCCCATATGCTGGTCTGAAACTGGAGATAATCAATTGTCTAGACTCGAAATAGTCCAAGAAACCAACGACAAAGTTCTTCAAATTCGAGAACGACTTAAGACGGCTCGTGATCGCCAAAAGAGTTACGCCGATATCCGTCGTAAGCCTTTAGAATTTAATGTCGGTGATAAAGTTCTTTTAAAATTTTCGCCATGGAAGGGCGTAGTCCGCTTCGGCAAGAAAGGCAAACTAAGTCCTCGATTCGTTGGACCCTTCAAGGTACTCGAACGAATTGGTACCGTCGCATACCGTTTGCGACTACCCGATGAAATGCAAGGAATACACGATGTATTCCATGTTTCGAATCTATGAAAATGTCTAGCCAATGAAACTATTTCGATGCCACTAAAAACGTAGAAATTAACGAGAACTTAAAATTCATTGAAAGACCAATTCAAATCGAAGATTCGAAAACAAAGAAACTTAAAAGACAAACTTTGAAAATCGTGAAGGTAAGATGGGACTCACGAATGGGGCCTGAGTATACTTGGGAACTCGAGTCTGAAATGAGAAAGAAATATCCCCACTTGTTCTCGTAAGCAATCTCGAGGACGAGATTTATTTCAAGGTGGGGAGGATGTAACATCACGTAAATATCGGGCCAAAAATGTCAAGTTTCCAAAGTCAAGGGACCAGATTTGCCAAAATCGAAACTCCAAGGACTAAAATGAAAATCTGTCTTCTTGACCTATCGCGCTACGCGACAGGCCAAGAGAGACACCCATCGCGTACCGCGATGGGATGTCTGACAGATCGTGACACGTGTGCCACGTGGCACACGGTGGCAACGTCTGCCGCCACGTGTCGCCACGTGGCGCGGTGCCTGCCACGTGTCACACTTGGCAGGTCTACGTTGTGACTCAGCAGGCCTATATCGCGATACGCGATAGGCCTGCCAAGGAACCCATCGCGTACCGCGATGGGATCCAATTTTGGCTATAAATAGGAGGGCTACGGGATTTCATTTCCCACATCCCAAATCACACACTTTACTCTCTCTCTAACTTCTCACTACACCTCGAAGTTCGTGCCATCGATCTACCTCGAAAATCCGTGCGCCGTTACCTCGTTTTCCGTGCCCATCGTTCCGATATACGTACCACTCCCCCGACGACGTTCCAAACAAGAAGTAGGTGTTGTCCCGACGTTCCGATAACTACCTCGAAGTACGTGCTGGTGTCTCGATAAGCGTGTCGAAGCGAAAGTGTTGATTAAAGTGAGCGTTGAAAAGCAAGCGGCGTCGAAGTGTTGCCCAAGTGTGAAGGGTATTTCTAAGCCAAACAAGGTAGGCATAATGCCCGACCAAAATAATAATAAAATATTATAAGGGCTTAATACCCTAAGTCGAAATTATTCTCGATAAACAAAGAAAGAAATAACAGAGAAAATAAAGAAAGAGAAATAAAATATATGAGTATATATATGTATATAAATATTCTTTGTTATGAAATATATTATTTAAGTGTAATGAGTATACTTAAATAAGAAAGAAAGAAAAATACGTTTCTTAATGAAGAAGAAACGTCGGGTTTTATAAATAAACTAAAGGTTTATTAATATTACTTTTCAACTAAAGGTTTTAAAGTAAAAAGAGATTATGAACTAAAGGTTCATCGAGATAAATAAGACTAAAGGTCTTAAGCCGGATCGTGTATCCGACTAATGAAAGTTATACTCGTACTATAGGTGCGAGATAGCGAGAAAGACTCAACGGGCGGTGTTGGAAGCCGATCCCATTTGAAAGGTGAATACGCCCCACTTTTATAAACTTGTTTTCAAACAAACAAACGTGTTATACGTAAAACTTTATATGAGGCTACGTGTCTCTAGAAACATTGTAAATAAGAGTATAAACCTAGCCCTCAGGCTGTGGTATACGTTTGTCTGGATCCTTACATATGTGGTATGCGATGGGCACATCGCACCACCCTTGGTCACGACCTCCAGCCACGATGGGCCGAACCAAAGTATGTTCGAGTGAGAATGACCTTGTGTATATTTATGGTACCTAAGTACGTCGAAACGCTGCGATGTTTTGCTGAGGTGACCTAGTGTAGAGACTCGAGTTTATGATGATTGTTTAACTTGATTATTCCTAAGCCAAGATGGGCCGAGGCTTACGTGGTCTCGAGGGGTAGTTAAGTAAAGAAAATATTTTTAGCGTCAACATATTCACCAGCATTCGTTGCTGACGTATTTTTATAACATTTTGCAGGTAATCAAGATTAGAGCTTGTGAAGACGAAGAAGCTCAAGAATCCGATGACTCGGATAATTTTGTTTAAATATTAAAATATAATCTTTTTGTAAAACATATGAACAAGTAAGTACTAAACGAGACTCTCGTCTCGTTCTTTTGTAATGTAAATATTTATATCGATCCTTATGTTTTATAAAGTCTTCCGCATTAATCCGCAACTCTGATTTATTTACAAATATGGTACCAACTATTGATCACACGCCTAGGCCTAGAATGGGGGTGTGAGATTACATTACATATGAAATTGAAAACCCTAATTGTGTGATTTCAGTACTTCATGTGAGTGGTGGAACATGGCAATCACTTGTTCTTGAATCTAAGCTACCTGCGTTGGTTGAGTTTTGGGCTCCATGGTGCGGGCCCTGTCGCATGATCCACCTGATCATTGATGAGCTGGCAAAAGAGTAAACGGACATGCTACAAGGTTAATACCGATGAGAGTCCTTCAATTGCTACTAAATATGGTATAAGAAGCATCCCCACTATCATCGTCTTCAAAGAATGAGAGAAGAAAGAAGCAACTATTGGTGTGGTTTCAAAAACGACTCTGTGTACCTGCATTGAGAAGTTTTTGTAGAGGTATTATATACTATATTTGCACCACTTTACTTGTTTCGTGTCATTTTGATGGTATATTTATATTGTAATAGGGGTAATATAGTTGGATTCTGATATGTTTGCTCTAGGAATTTTAATGGTTTCTTGTTGATTTTTGTTTTTGTGTTGCTTTTAAGTACTTGAACAACTTTGAAGTTCGGTGTTGGGTGTTGGTGGAATGATTTGATTAGGGGTGTAACCGAACTTCATAATGCTCGGCATCATGATTGTTAACTAAGTTAGCGTGTTGGTGGAATGATTTGATTAGGGGTGTAACCGAACTTCATAATGCTCGGCATCATGATTGTTAACTAAGTTAGCTTTATAGGAGGCTCGAGTTCATTACAAGCTTTTACTGCTCTAACTCCAAGGAACTCATATGGTTTACTCCAATAATAATTATAATAAGAGTAAACTACTATTTTCTCTAGAGTGAGCCCAAGTATTTCCACTTCTATTAAATTTAAGGGTACTTTGGTGCATTAACACTAATTGATTGAACAAAACTAAAACGTTAGTGAGTTGGACCGAAATGACTGGAAGATGAAACCATAAGGTAGTCAGAGCAAATGGATAAAAGTGGCGAAACAAGTGGGATGAAAATGATAGTTTGCTCTTGTAATACTAATGTAGCGTTTGTTATGCATGATTGAGAGGCATAATGGAATAGACCATTATGATGGAATGAAAAAAAATGTGTTTGGTTGGTTAATGGAATGGAATCATCCATTACCAAGTTCATTTAATTCCCTCTAAAACACCTCAAATTCATTTTATCCACCACTCTTGTTTTTTTTTCATTTCTTCCCTCTTTCACACTATATCACATTCACCACCCTCCCACCACTACTACCCATTGCCATCTCACCACCACTACCACCGCCTTCGTCGCCGACCACCACCACTGCCGCCTTCGTCGCCCGCCACCACCACCACCACCCACCTCCGCTGCCACCACCAACCACCTACCATCGCCGCCCACCACCAGCCATCCTAGCCATCACCACCACTACCACCTACCATCGCCGCCCACCACCAGCCATCGCTCCTAGCCATCACCACCACTGCTCGCCACCTGACGCTTACCACCGCCACCGCCACCTACCATCGCCGCCCACCACCAGCTATCGCTCCTAGCCATCACCACCACCACCCTCCACCCGACGCTTACCACCGCCACCACCACCCACTGTCACCACAACATGCCACCGGCACCCATCGCACCGCCGCCCACCACCACCATTACTGCTCGCCGCTCACCACCACCATCCCACTGCCACTCACTGCCATTTTATTTTATTCCGGCATTTTCTATCCTACCAAAAAATAAAAACTAATAATTCATGTCATTCACACATGGTAACCAAACATGTCAGTGAAATGATAATGGGTCATACTATTACCTCGCTTATTCCATTCCATCGCCCGGCCATTCCATTATCTTATACCAAACATACCCTGATGAATAAACGCATGGTGACATTTTGATAGTTATTTTGAATAAAGTGTGTTGACTGTAATGTCTAAACGGATAATGGACATGAATCAATAAATCTATATGCACATAACAACATTAACATCATTTATTATTGAGATTTGTATTTCCAATAGGTTCCAACTTCCAAGTACCATCAACGATCAATTATGGCAAGATGTTGGAGGTTAAACAAGTTGACGATATGTATATTTTTAATTATATATCATCTATTTTATATTTTTCTTATCTTTCTAAAAGCGTACAAATATTAAAAGAAAATAAATTAAAGTTTTTCTCTTTGATAATGCATTGTTTGTTCCAAACATGTGATATAATTTTGCTTATATTGACGAACTATCAAACTTGTGAAACTACAAGGACTATTATGCAAAGATTTACACGAGCATCAAAAGATGGGTTAAAAAGTTATTGGCTCAACAGGAGCCGACTTTATCTCGGCTCAAGACGGTTGGATCAATTATATGGAAATCTTTGTCTTAAATCTAAAAGCTGTCTCCCCTAAAATAATATAATACTAGGATGGACAATAATGTACTCATTTCCGGATATCTTTTGCTTAAAATACTATTATTATTATTATTTTAATAATAAAATATTAATATTCATTCATTTCAAATTAAGCTCAGAAAGACAGTTAATCCCCATTTGATATTTTATTTAATGGCCATAAAAAGCTAGTAGAATCTTTGGAAAAGAATTGAAGTCTTAATTTTTCTCACTTTCTTTAATAAAACAAAGTTCAAAAGATTATTTTTTTTTTATAAAAAACCAAAAAGGGCTGAAAGACTGTAACATGAGATAACTAAACAAATGATATTTCCACATCTTCTGAAAGACTGTCACATGAGATAATTAAAAAAGGCTGAAAGACTGTCCCGAGCGGGGTCTTACCGGAAGCAGCCTCTCTGTTCTTATGGAGTAGAGGTAAGGTTGTCGACATTATATTGTTAACAGACCCTACCATAGTTTTGTATTTGTGGGATATAATGAGTATGATGATCATAGATGATATATTTCCACATCTTCTTTGTGAACAGAACACCCTTCACACTCTTTCAAGTCTTTATCTTGCTTTCACTTGTTCTTTCTCTCTCATCACAACACTGTAACATGAGAGGATCAAATATGAAGTACCCATCAAGCGATGAGATGGTGGTGCAAATGCAAATGGAAATGGGATCATAAAACACAAGAGGAAATGCAGAGATGTTGTGTTTCTTGTTCTGTTTATAGCTTTCTGGATTGCCATGATTGTTAACTCCAGCTTTGGATTCAACCAAGGAAACCCATTGAGGTAATAAAACTATAAAGTTTTATGCTTTTTGCCTTTTGGTTTTATCTTGAATTTTAAAAATTATTTCAATGGCGGTCAAGGTTTTATTAAACTAAATTTGTTGCATTTAGTTCTGTCTTGACACTTAAATAAGCTTTAAAGGCGGTCAAGATTTGGTTTGACTTGACTGTTGCATCAATCTGCTTGATTATGCTGATAAGTTCATTTGCTTCTTTTATGAAAGTTGCAAAAATTTTTAGAGGTTATTATTTGGGGGAAGAATTAGCTACATGTTCATTGATTAGGGGTTTCATTTTCATGGAAACTGTTAAATATATTATTAATAGGCAAATTGGATTTTAATAACTCAAACTACGGCTCCTGCCGATAATAGCCCATGCTAACTTTCACTTTAGCTGCCAAGGGCAATCTGAGTAGCACAATTATCGTGGATTTTGCACTCGGTTTCGCTTGTAAGTTTCCTCATTTTGTCATTATTATGAGCGCCCTCGAGTGGAAATCAAGTATAAAACTTTGATGATTATGTTACTTGGTTGACCTTGGTAACATAAGTGAAAGTTAGGAGTGTCATTTGTCAAATTGGCAGTCTGGATCATTATTTGTCATATAAGTAATAGTTTGTATTATTAAATCCAATTTGCCTTATTAATATTGTATCTTTAAGGTTTATTTGTATTTAACCAACATGTTCAAGTTAGTTTTTTCGAGTTTCATTCGTGTATATATGGTTCTCCCCCTACATTGTAATTGATTTAGTTAAAATAAAATCCACTTTAAATGCTAAGATTATAATTTGTTAATCATGTGTAATCTTTTACATAGGCTAAACTTTGGATTAGATTACAAAGGAAATGTATGTGGAGGCAAACACAAAGATTTCAACCTTCGCGAATTGGAACTCAAATATTATGTTAATCCTAATCAAGTTTACCAAAGTGGAATAAAAAACAGTGGAGTACAACTATCTAACGCACGGACAATATGTTTAATGGATTGCCCGATACCATCAGAAGACTCTTTAAATTGGGTTTGCGATTATCCGGAGGGAGATATTCGTCTTTCGTTAGACGATTGGATCGATATGAATTATGATTACTTTGCTGACCTCACTCCTGAACTAAGAAACACTTCTCTTCAGCTTCAAGGGCCTTGTTACCCTGTCATTTTCCCAAGCGTAAACGGTATGTTATTTGTGAAATTTGTGTATGAAAATTATTTAACAAGGGAGTTGTTTATTACAGAAGACTAAATTATTGCGAGAACAAAAAGAACAAACCCAAATCATTTACTTTACATATTTTTAAAAACTTTTATTTCGTTATACAAATGTCTATGTTATATAAATGAAAATACTATTAAACTAATTTTTCATATGTTCTTTTTATTTTACACTTTTTTAAAAATTTATCTACACACATGTAGGTTATGTGTTGGAAGTTTACCTACACATGTGTTGGTTCTATAAACAAACGAATTTTGTTTATGTATCTTTTTAGAATGTTAAACATATTAATTAACATGGCATTTTACCATTTTCTTGTACTTTAAAATTTTCAATATGCGAAAAAAAAAGAATGTGAATTATTTATTTTGTTCTTTCTGTTCTCGCAAAAAAAAAAAAAAACTGTCGTTTGCTTAGAATTCTCCTCTATTTAATAGTTGATTCGTTAGTTGTTACTTGTTATAATTAGTTGTATTGGTGATGTAGTTTATTGGAGTTGCCAGTTTATTGATCGTCCATCGAATGTGTCGTTAACGCATTGGAAGCAAATGAATGGAGTTACTATTAATGATGATATGGTCATAGATAAATCTATTCACAAGTCCATCAATGCACGGTCTTCGGTATTGAAGGTACGGGTGACATATTGGGTAACAGGTCAAAATGGGTTCTGGTTGAAATGGGTTAGTTTCCGGGTAACGGGTCAAAATGGATTCTGGTTGAAGCAAGTTAGTTTCTGGGTAATGGGTCAAAATGGGTTCTAGTTGAAGTGAGTCATTCTTTGGTTAACGGGTCAAAATGGGTTCTGGTTGCAAGGGGTTACTTTTAGTGCATTGTGAAACGAGCCTGGTTGACATGGAAACACTTCATATCTATTTTTCAAAAGCATTTGAAATAAAAAACCATATATAATGAATTAAGTGTTGGAAATATACTATCTTGGATGTCATACGCGTGAATATTTCAAGATTTAGATTAATGTTGGTGTAACTATTTCAGAGATATGTTGCTGATGTTGGAAAATCATGGCCCGTGTTGATTGTGTGTGGAGGACTCTTGCCTTTACTTTTATCAATGTTATGGCTTTTAATGATTTGACATTTTGTAGCCGCGATGCCATGGGTTACAGTGTTTTTATTCAACGGCCTCATTATATCAGTCACAATGTTCTACTACTTAAAAGGTAAAAAAGTTAAATGAATGAACTCATTAATCTTGTAATATCATGACATTTTTCTTTTATTGAGTTTTTTCAGCTGGATGGATCGGAAACGATGCTATCTCGCCCATCATTGGTGAACATGATCCATACTATCATGTTTCTGCAAGGGTAAATTCATACATTAATCAATTCTTTAATTTATCTACTCACAAAAACGCGTTGCTAACCTGTTATACATTTAATTTCTTAATAATTTTATTTTTGTTCTGGAGCTACATCATATCCGTGCAGTTGCGTTTCTCATGACTTGTGTTATGATTGTTGCTGTTCTATCATCTATAGCTATTGTTAGGCGGATTCTTATGGCAACCTCAGTACTCAAGGCAAGTTTAATCATATCTTTAACTTTTTGTATGAAATAATTCTAACATTAATATGTATGAAATAATACCACAGGTTGCTGCAAAGGTTATTGGAGAAGTTGATGCTCTAATAATTTTCCCTGTTATACCATACACAATCCTCACAATTTTTTACATGTTTTGGTTATCGGCGGCTCTGAATCTTTTTAGCTCGGGTCAAATAGTCAACAATGCATGCAACACGAATTGTTGTGCTTATGATCTTAAAGCCAAACGAGTGAATTGTAACGATTGTTGCGGCTATAGTATCCATTACACCCCGCATATTGGAGCTTCAATATTATTCCACTTGTTTGGATGCTATTGGGCCACTCAGTTTATTATTGCGTGTTCGTCAACTGTCATTGCTGGTTCTGTAGCTTCATATTACTGGGCCCGCGGGGAATCTTCGGTTAGCCTTTTTACAAAAAAAACTTTTATTTTTTAGATTTTGAATTTTTTTTTTGTCTAATTATTTATTTTTGTTCGATTTAGGCAACGATTCCATTTCTTCCGGTTTTTTCATCAATGAAGCTACTCATGCGATATAGCCTAGGGTCGGTGGCGATCGGGTCCTTGGTTGTGTCGTTTGTTGAGTCGACTCGGTTCATACTTGAGGCCATACGCCGGAGACTAAAAGTTGCTGACATCATGCCCAAAAGTTGGATTAAACGGATGATGTTTTATACTTACCGATTTTGCTTAAAATGCATTGAGTTGACCGTAAAATGTGTGAACCGCAATGCATATATTATGGTTAGTAAAGACTTAAACCTCGTCTTTTTTGTCGAATTTCTATTTTATTATAATTTTTGAGTAAATTATTTGATTACGATTACAAAACCAATATTATTGCAATGTTATAAATCTTGTATTAGTGATTTAGGAGGTCGTTTGAATCATTTTTCTTGTATCTAAGTTTATAGTTTGACCCTTTTGAGATAAAACGCAACATTAATGGATTTCACGCGTTTTGAATAATATATATATTTTTTTGTTTTTTGCAGATTGCTATAACGGGAAAAGGGTTCTTTAGAGCTTCGGAAATGGCAACGGATTTGATAATTAGTAATATTCTGCGTATAGGCCGAGTAAACGTAATCGGGGACATTATTCTCTTTCTTGGAAAGCTATGTGTGAGTCTTGCAAGTGCACTTTTTGCATTTCTCATGTTGGATACTCACAAATACAAATCATCCCACAACAAGATCACCTCCCCATTACTTCCTGTGCTGGTATGTAATACGGGTTCGGGTCAAACTTGAATCTTTGACCAGAAAGACTGATACTAACTTGATTTTCTTGGATTTTGTAGGCGTGTTGGGGGCTCGGGTATGTGGTGGCTACCCTTTTCTTTGCGGTTGTTGAAATGTCGATTGATACTATTATACTTTCGTACTATCAAGATTCGGAGGAACATCAAGGGACCGCGCATTATGCGCCTTCACTTTTGATTGAAACATTTGATGAACAAAATGAGTTGCCAAGAATTGGACAATGAAGGATGATATGAAATGTAGTGGGATTTTGTTTTGTTGTTACTTTTTTGTGGTGGTAGCATTTAGGTTAGGTTAATGTATGTGTAGAAAACAAGTGGAATAGAGAACAATATGTTCAAGTTCATTATATATAGCAATATAGGTAACAGGTGCAAGTTTTGAATGAATGATTAAAGTTTGTGTTAGGTTTTGGGCTACTTTTAATTACATGGCCTAAAATTTTTTTGACTTATCTTTCATTTTGAATTAGATAAGTCAATATAAATTGGTCCTTACATATAGTCATCTTAATAGTAATTTAGTATATAATCTTAATAGTTTAGTAACTTAATTTGATTTTCGTCATGGTTTGACCATTTTAATCTATTCGGTTTCAAATAAGATTTTTTTTTATTATTTTGTTTCAACCTTGTTCTTCGTTTTCATTTCATTTGTGGGATGGTCGGATTAGCCTACCAATTTGTTTTTTGTTTACCAGAGTGATGTGGATAAGCTTGATTGTATTTGTTGGGTGACTATTGGTAAGGAGTGAGAATAATTTGTGAAGTCCGTAAAAATAAAACACACCGCACTAAACCTACCCGTTATCGGACTGAGCTGTACTCCATAAGTTGGTCTTTGGTTCAAGTTTTAAAATATACTAGGACCGAAGTTAAAACTAATATACTTTTAGTTATTGTTACGTAAAATTGTTTTTAGAGTCATTTGATTGACTTGTACCGTTAAATATCTATCATATATCTCATTTGTTTCGTTTACACGTTTTGGCTAATCAAGGCAATGACGTTGATCGACTAATAAGTATGTATCTCAAAGTTCACCATACTGTATATGAAACGCTAGGAACCACAAAGCATAAAAAAACTTATTTTCCCTTCAATGCATAAATAAACAAGACATGTAAACATATTGTTGTCACATAATCTGAAAGTCACGGGTTCAAGTCTTGGAAACAACCCCTTGCAAAATGCAGCGTAAAACTGTGTACATCAAGATCTATTTTTGAGCATAAGGTTTAGCGGGGGAAAATGGACACAAGTAGAGGTTTCTATAACGTGTTAATAAGCTATGCTCATCAACGATGATTATAAATTATAATATCAGGTAACCCTGCTGGAAGCCTAGATAGCTGAAAATTGGTGCTACCATATACATTTGTATCGTCTAAGTTCACGAGTTGGACAACCCATGTCCTTTTCTGAATATACAAATACGCCGAAGTTGGCCTAAAACCCTTTCGGATTCCACGCATGCATGAGCTCTATAGCATAACCAAAGTAACAATGTCAAAACCACCTGTGCTATACTATGTTAATTAACAGAATACAACTTTGAAAAAACCACTTTAAAGATTCTAAAACAAGATAGCATAATCCAAATCATCCATCTTCCAAGTACAAATCTTTATGCAAAAACACAAAAACTAAACAGAACAAAAAACATTAATCACTCCAAAGTTTTAAGAAGCCTAAACAAACCTGCTGCTTCACGAATCCTCGAAAACTCGATGCAAAACGCTTGAACCTCAATGAACAAATCTTGCACATTTATTATCTTGTTTCTGATCAAACTCTGCAGAAATACACACACCAACCTCACCAACCGATTCTGCATATACTTATCCTTTATATTCTCACACGATGATATACAGTTCGTTATGTACATATGTACAAACTCAGTTGGTAACTCAACTGCGGTCGTTAACCGGTTCACAACTTCCATCGAGTGTAAACTCATATCCATGTTCACAAGAACCGTGAAGTAATCTGAGATTTCAGGTGAGTTCATAAGTTTAATCAAAACTTCAACTGCAATTAACGGATTGTTTTCGACTAACTCTGGTAGTTTTCTTGGAGTCAACCCACAGTGGTAAACGAGTTTTGGGTCGGACGTTAGTTCAAGTAAAACTTGCTCTTGTTGAGTTGGTGCAAGCGGGCCTTTTAACGCTTTAACAATTAAGTCACGAACTGCTGCACCACGGCTCGTGTCGGCACACATACCCAAATCCCAAAGCGGTTCGTGAGTGGTGTCGGGGTTGACCCACACGAGTTCACCGTCTAGAACCGGGAGTCTAGGTGGACGCGGCCGGGTCCAATGAGGATACAGCCCTTCTAATGATGACGATTGAAGCAGACCTGTTATCGTTTCATCTCGGTCACCAGACCCGATTTTGGGTTTGACTGAGTCAAACTCAGGGGAATTAACGTCACACCCGCGTGGGACGTCCGGGTCAGATATCACGTTTTTAACAGCAACGTCTTTGAAAAAGACGTTAAACAGGTCGGGCTCGGTTTTGGTGAGGTATTGTTTTTGAAGCTGGTCAACGGGTGGGGGGCTGAAAGATGACGGATCAAACTTGGTGATGTAATCAGCTGCTGATGATTTTAAAACATCTTTGGTCCCACTTAACAGATGAAGAATAAAAGCCTTTTCATAGTTTTCTGATTTTTCATCGGTTGCAGCATTAATAAGCAGTTGAAGATATGGTCTGGTGGAGGGATAGGTGTGATGAAGTAACGAGAACGCAACTAAACGCTCGACGGGTTTGAGAAATTTTGGTGTGTCTTCAAGGAGAATAATTAGTGAAGAGCAGATTTCAAGGTGGATAGAGCGGGGAATCTTTGTGGAGAAATCGGTGATGATGTCTTCAACAGGTCGTTTTTCGCCATCTTTGAGTAGGGAATATAGGACCGCAGTTGCTGGTTTTCCAATCATCTTCTACCCTACAAAACATGTGCCGGGTATGATTACAAAACTCATATTATTGTGATTACAATCAACATATATTGTATAAAGTGGTTTGAGATGTTCTATGAATTTGAATACACTTTGCCCTGTTAAACCAAATTGGGTTTAAGGCTTTTAACTTAACCCATATGAATGACACATTAGAGATATAAAATAACTTAAATCAACCCATCAATCTTTGAAATGTGATGTGTAATATGATATTGATGATTTGATGCTTCTTACAATCAACATAAGTTAAATATTTGAACAGTTTTCCCTATTTAGTTAAACCTTTTAGCATAGCCATTTGACCCGTTAGTGATAAAGCATAAGCAAATCAACAAACAGTTGAATTGAGTTGTATGACGTTGAGTCTGAAACTTAAACGAATATGTAGCAGATTATACAAATATAATCATATGTACAGGCTATAATGGAAGTCGCAAAAGATAACATATACACAAAGATCTTTAGGTAAACTAGGACTGCTAACAAGAAAACAAATAAAAATACCAATAGCATCTTGAACTATTATAAAACATCATATGGATTACTAAATCACTGCTTCTTCAAGAGAAACAAATATGCTTGTTGTATAAAGAAAATGCTACAGAGAACAAACAAGAGAAGCGTCCCATATCTCTACGACACAAAAGCATTTAACACGAACAGAATATAATAATCCTGAAGCAATTTAAAAGCGTCATCAAAATCAGGTAAAACATGTTTATTTCCAGGTAGTTTTTACACATTCCAAGATAAAAACTGAATATAATCTTAAAACAGTCTAAGCATCATCAAACTCGTTATTTCACTACTTAAGAGCATCACATGCTTGCTAGTTCTCTTTGAGTTTATATATATGTCTCTATAACAGATTAACAATAAATAGCATCCTACATTTTCTAAGAACCATACACACTTAGTGCATACAATAAAAATAATATCTCAAAAGCATCAATTAAAGCAGCATTTCATTACTTAGAATCATCAAAAGCATCCTATATATCTGAACAACATATGCAATCAACAGGTAAAAGAGAATGAACTCTTGGTGTAAGCTAAAAGCATCATAAATCAGCAATTGATTACTTATGAAAGCAAAATATATGAAGAGATAAACCCTAAAGTACAAACTAAAGCAATCAGAACAGCATATACACTGATGAAATGAATTTAAAATGACAAATTAGAAACTGAACAGCAAATTAAAGTAATCAAAACAGCATATCAAATGAAATGAAACTAACAAATTGGATACAGCTGCAAAACTCAAGAGAAAGCGTAGGTTATAGAAATGAAAATAAGAGAACAGATCTAGTAGTAGATCAGAAGAAACCCTAATTGAAGAAATCGAGTGATGAAGATACCGATCTGGAAGCTAACACTAACGATCGATGGATATATTGACTCCAAATTGCAATTTGAAGACTGAATTGAATCCACAGTTAGTGAGTTACCTTTGATTTGATTTGATTTAAGTTGGCGGTGTTGAACGAATTGTTCGATTGCAGCTCGCTCTCTCTAGGGTTCTTGAAACAAATCCCCAAACATAATAATAATAATAATAATAATAATTTCAATTCGATAATTACCTTTTTTCATTTATTATTATTATTATTATTATTATTATTGTTATTATTATTATTATTATACGGTCCATTCCACCCTCGTAAAGAAACCCGAACGGCTAATCTCCCCTTTAGACCCGATATAACGGGGCGTCATGGGCCTTGAGAGCACCCCATAGCATCGGAAACACCGCCCCAGGGTGCTATGGGCGCTTTTGGGGCTCCCCATGCAGCGCCGTGATTTGTGGATTTTTTTTTTATGATAATATATAATAATAAACGTAATAATAGGGTAATAATTTGAATAGACTCCTCATCCACTGCACTTATTTTAGCTAAAAAACTCATATACTGATGTGACGTCACATGTCGCACACAAAGACCACAAAGAAGCTTCATCCACTACACATAATCTTATATTGAAATCTTTAGGTGTCTTACTTTAATCACTATGGCCGAGGAGTTGTATCATAGTTTTAGTGTTGTTATTATTTGATAAGACCTAAGTTAAACGAGCTAAAATAATAAAAGTATTTGTAGCATTAATCATTATTTTTTAACTGCTAGTATCATCAATCGTAATTAGATGAATGTAGTAGAAAATGTAATATACAATAACGTAACTAGGATGTAATTATATAAATATAAAATACTAACATGTATTTTCATTTCGGGTGTTTTTGTGATACAAAATATCTAACAAATTAACCATGTGTAGGATTGAGCAATGATTATATCGTTAATCAAAACCAAACTAAAATTAGTCAAAAGTTGGTTAACCAAAAATCGATTATTGATATTTTTAGTACCCCTTGTTAATAGAATCATTCATATTTTCACATATCTCTAGCTTTTATACCTTTATTTTATGTATTTCATGTTTATATCTCCATTTTATGTATTCTTTACCTCTATTTCATGAATTTATATGCAAATTAGCTAAAGTTTGGTTTAGGTAATTAACCAAAACTAATCGAACAAAACCAAAAACTAACAAACTGGATGAATAAACCGAACATATTAAACGAAAACTTACTAGTTAATAAGAAGATTAACCGTTGACTTCGATTTTGAATTTAGACTAACAACCGAACCGTACACGTCCCTAGCATATAGTTACCCCATTCTATCTTTATCTATTGACATCACCTCAACATACAACATGACTTGTCATCGATCTCGCCATCGCCCTTGCTACTTCATAGCAATCTCTTAAACCTACCTTGCTACTCTACTTTACTCCACCACATATCATCCATATTTATTTTTAGTTTATTTTAATATCTTGAAGTAAAATAGAAAATCCTTCAGATTTGACGTCAAAAGACCTTGCATTACAATTATTTTAATACTTTGTTAGGTAGTTGTTCTTTTTAATAGTTATCCATTGTGATTGAATAGTGGAATACAAAATATTAAGATATTGGTTTGTGATGGAGGGCCCGATAGGTATTTGACGGTGTAATTAGGAAGTATAAGTATAACCTTTAGGATACCCTAAAGGATATGTGTCATATATTTTATAAACTATACTAGTTTTTATCCCCGAATTACGAGGGTTGTTTTATATTGTTTGTTTTAATATTTATTTAATTTTTGAATTTATATTTATTGTATGAAAGTTAATAATATATTTATGATTTGATGATAAATTGTTTCACAAATAAATGAGATGTTATAACCCAGTTTAAAAGCTATATGGTTTTGATGAGACTCAAGACCCGTTTATTTTTTACTATAAAATTGGTTTTTTTAATTATAAATAATATTTATGAAAGTTAATAATATACTTATTGTTTGATGAGACCCAAGACCTATTTATTTTTTTACTATAAAATTGGTTTTTTAATTTGAATAATATATATGTCTTTTTAAAAATAAATAAGATATTAATTTTTAGTATATCCTATTTTATAGGATTTTTACATCAATAATTAGGTGAGAATAATTTTTTATTTAATGAGATGTTATAACCCGTTTAAGGAATATCTGAGTTTGGAATGGTTGAACTATTTGTTCTCGAACAAAATGGTGCTGGCAGCGGTGGTGAAAATCCCTTCTATCTTGTTTGATTTTGTTGTCAAAATATAGACTTTAAATATGTATTAACCTAATTGGACTAAAGGCAATAAAATATTTAGGCCTTAAATAAAAAAATGTGTTTTTTTATTAGATTTAAACAATTAAAAGTTTGAATTTTCATAGTTGATTATGATTTAGATTGTACAAATTTATTTAAAAAAATAGACTTAAATAAATTAGATAATTGAGTTTAAATAATAACATAAATTTTTTTCACAAAATATATAATTCTTAAAAAAAATATCGGGCCGGAGCGGACACCCTCTCCGCCCTCCTCAAAGCCGACAGTCCCCACAACACCCAAGTTAATGAATGAGCTAGTTAAAACTTCACTGCCAACGTAGAAATGACGTGACACTTTAACTAGCGCATACTAGTTTGCCCGTAACACATAGCTTTACGTTAAACCTCACCCCATTTGATTAAAGAACTCCTTTTTTATACTCTATTTAAGTATGAAATACTTCCTTTTAAAGGAAAAAAAAGTTATCATGTTGTTAGGTTACTGTACAGCTATTCATTAATGTGCACATATGGTATATAATTATATAGTCTCATCAATCTTCTCATCTTACGTGATGATGACTTGTCTGGATTTGGATTAAATCCCAAGAGGTTTTTTATTTGATAACGCCCTACAATAAGACTAAGGGGTGTGGGGGTTTTAATGGGGGCTCTAACGGGGGCTCTAAGAGCCAAAAACCAATAATATTATGACGTGTGGCAGAGAGAGAAACTGGATAAGGGGGGTGTTGGAGCCCCTGCCCCCTGGTGTGGAGGGCTCCAGCGAATTTTTTTTCTTTTATTTTTTTATAAATATATTCAAACAACGTATTATTAAAAAAACTCATAAATTATTAAAAAAAACACACATTAATATCTAAAATTCAAATTACAAAAAAAAAACAAATCATCCACCACGGTTGCGGTCAAAACTTCCCCTATATGAAGAAGCAAATCATCCTCTTCGGAGGAGTCGGAATTAGACGAGTACCACGACATTCTTTTTGTGTTAATTTTGAGAGGATTTTAGGAGGATAGGTGTATAATTGTGAAATGGAGTATATTTTATAAAGGTATATATAAAAGTTTAAGAAAATAATTTTTTTTTTAATTTAATATGAGCTCAACGGCTCTTTTGCTAAAACCTATGTACCTTTCTCTCTCTCTTCCCCCGCTAACCGGCTCACGCCTGCATTGTTTTTCACGCTAGCGCCCCGTTAGCGCCCCGCTAGCGCCCCGGTGGTGTGGTGTTAGCGCCTGGGGGCGCGAGCGGAGGGGCTCTAGCGCCCCCGTTGAAGCCCCACACCCCTCAGCCTAACCAACATCACCTACCTTCCTTTTTACGGTAGAATGTTGTTGGGTTATGTACATTATTTTCAAATAAGACTTTATGTATGAACCGTTCTTTATATAATAAGGAATGACCTTCAAAAGTATCTGATCTTGTAACAGTCCCAAAATTTTAATCTAAATTTGACAACTTAGGAAAGTTGAGGAATTAAAAATAATATCAAAACAAGTCATGGAAAATATTAAATAAAAAACAAAATAAAGATCATAGTCATCGTATATACATATTGTTACAAAAGAACCAGATTAGATAGAATCTAATCAACAAAATGTTTGAAAGGTAAGAACCATTCACACTTCAAACTACGAATCTCGAGAACGAGATTCATTTCAAGGTGGGTAGGATGTAACATCCCCAAAATTTTGATCTAAATTTGACAACTTAAGAAAGTTGAGGGATCAAAAATAATAACAAAACAAGTCATGGAAAAATATTAAATAAGGAAATATAAGAAAAATAAGGAAATAAAAATATTTCCTAAGTAAGTTTACTTATATGAAAGAAAACTACATCCCACATTGGAAGATGTAAGAAAGTGGAAGCATTCCACTAAGGTATAAATAAGGAAAATGGAATTCATCCCACATGGAAAGTGGTAAAGAAATGAAAGCTCTTTATAAAGAAGAGATTTTCCATAGTAATATTCTTTTATGAATATCATGCACCAAGTGGTCCTAACAGAGGGTGCGTAGCACCCGACGCGCACGCGCTTGGGCTCGGGCGAGGACGATGGCGATGGCAACGGCGCAGGGCGGTGGGCGCAATGTGGCGCTTTGATGACGCACTTTGCACTTCGCACGCTTTAAGAGCCGCCTTAGTATTTTCGGACAATGAGAATAAGACTAGAAATGACAAGCTATAAAAGACGAGGGACTGAAAACGAAAAATAATATCTAGTGACCCATCGCGCTACGCAATAAGTCCAAGAGGACGGCCATCGCGTACCGCGATGGGCGGTGATGACTCAGGGACACGTGTCACACTCTGGTGACACGTGGCAGCATGCCAGGAAATCAGCTATAAAAGAGGAGGCCACGAGCTCATTTGCAGCACACCTCTCCACACTCTCTCTCTAAACAACTTTCTCTCTACCTCGGTTTGCGTGCCGAACACCGTTTTGCGTACCACCAACCCGAAAAATATCACATCGTAATCCGTGCCAAATACCCGGTGTTTCCTCGAAGTGCGTGCCACTCAAGAAACCTGGCATTCCGTCTCGTAGTACGTGCACGACCCGGCGACCGAACATTGCCTCGTTTTGCGTGCCAAGAAAGGTGGATCAAGAACAACTCGATAAACATGCATATAGAGTAGAAGTGTTGCCCGACTAAACTTAGGAATATCTAACTCCGAATACCCGTGCAAGGTAAGGGGTTCTGCCTAAGTTATTATTTTATTATTATTTATGGCTTAGACCATAGTCGGAGGTATAGCCGAACCTTGATTATAATTAAGCATAATATAACTTTTCTTAAGCAAAGGTTATAGTCAAAATATAGATTCTTCTTGACTAAGAAACATAAGCAATTATATATCAAGGGTATAATAAATAGTATTTTTTTATTATTAAGAAATATGATATTCAAAGAATATAGTTTGATTAATGTTTCTTCTTGAAGAAGAAACTCAATATAGACGTTTCTTCTTGAAGAAGAAACGTAGCATATGTTTGGTAAATAAACAAAGGGACTAAAGGTCCAAATGTTTTATATAAATAAATGTTTTATCAAGGTTGAAGTTATACCAAAATAGACTAAAGGTCTAAAGCTAGATCGTTGATCTAGTTATTTATAAAAATGTTATTCTCGTACTATAGGTCCGAGGTAACAAAACAATAAGAGAAAATCAGAAAACAGGAATCAGTATCAGAAACTGATTATAAACAGAAAAGGTGAATACACCCCAAACCTTTTATACTGAGTCAGAATGTTTGCATAGGATTTACGAATCATTAAAAACTTTGTGTACAATAATAAGAAACGGACACTCTGATTAAGAGTATACATGTGTCTGGATCCATTCATACATGGTGACTCGGCATTTCCCCGAGGCCATGCATATCATCAACATGCATCTGAAGGTCTACGAGACTGATCAGAGAAATGATATTTTGTATATAATTAATTGTACATGGTACTTAGGGTAATTTGATCCCAATTTAGTTGGGTGCCTAATGAGTAGTCACAAAGGTATTATTGTTGGTTTCACAAAGGTATTGAAAAAGAGATTTTAGAGTCAGCGTTATTCACCAGCTTTGTGCTGACGTATTTTCCCACCATGTTACAGGGAAACAAGAAAGGTTAGAACATACAAGCAAGAAGAAATAGAAGATTGGAGTTATAGTCATTAGATGTTATCTGGTGGCTCAGATATTTTATTTCAAAATATTACGAAGAGTTATGTTTTTCAAAGAAATATATTTGAAACATTGAACGGGTATTATAACCCGAGAGTTTAATAAGTTTTCAATATAATAATATTTTATTAAAGACTTCCGCTGAAATAAAACTCGCAACTCTGATGTATTTACAAAACAGGTACCAACTATTAGTCACACACCTAGGCCTTAAAGTGGGGTGTGACAGATCTAGAGTGCAAAAGTGACAAATCTTAATCTGATCTAGAGTGCAAAAGAGTTACTACTTTGGGAAATTGCCAATCTTAATATTCATGACGTTAGAAACTTTAAACCAAAAAATCTTTTTAGAAGGACAATTCTTTATCTTTTGGGACAAGTCACTTTAGCCAAGAATGCTCTTGTTGGTTTCCCTAATTACCACTGCTCATTGTTTAAAGCTCATGTGCTGAGTTACAAATGAGCCAGAGCATGATGATTTTTATTTATTAATTTTTTTTTGGGTGAGGGGGGTGTGATTCAAAAGTTTTGCTGGTTAACACGGGAAAAGGTGCTAGCCCCAAAAGAATTGGGAGTTAAAAATAGCATTATAGAAAGCTTGAAAAATATAACTTAGATGAGTCATGAATTCATTGTGTTTCCATTGATATCGAATACTATATGAAAGTGATGGTAAGTCGGGGGCACAACAATGAAAAAAAAGAGAGAGATATAATTGTGGAAAGGTGTTGGCTAGATAGAGTTCAAGTTTTAAATAATTCTTTAGTAGAAACTAATATTGAAAAAAGAATTGAACAATGCAACGCCATGAAACCACAACAATGCTCCTTTATCCTTAGCAATTTGTGCACAACAATCCAGAGATGATAAACGCCTATAGTTAGCGAATGATAACGGCTATTGCACGATTCAATCAATTCACACGATCATATAAAAAGAAAATGTTTTCTCAGGGAGCTTATATGCATTGTTGGAATAACCATTGTTTCCAGGTCAGGTCATTGGATTTTCTAATCTATAGTGGGTTTCATCATGACAGTGGAATGTAAATGATCATGTTTAGGGGGGTTATTCGGGTTGCACTTTCGGGTTTCTCGAGCCGGGTTCCTCGGGTTTGAGATTTTTTTAAGTATTCATACCCAACCCTAATCTCCCCTGGGTTATTCGAGTTCAGGTTTTATGAGTTCGGATTTATCGGGTTTCGAGTATTTGACCTGAAAAACTAAAAATATGTATGCTTTAATTCAAGCAAACATATCATCTTCAAGATCTAACTCACATAATCAAATAACGAACCACACAATTCAATCGATAGAGTCTGAATAACCCTTCGATTATGGAATGCATAACCGGTCGATTGATTTACTTGGCCTGAAACACCGATCGATTGAATAATCCAATTGATAGAGTCTGAAGAACGTTCGATTATGGAATGCAAATCCGGTCGATTGATGAATTGAGCCTGAAAAACGATCGATTGATTGAATAAATAGTCATATGTAATCTCTAGATTAATGAATGTTGGAATAGTAATTGTGACATTCGTCAAATTTGAGTCTCGAGTATATATTCGTTTTGTAAATTTTATTTTATAAAACCGATCCAACATTTTTAGAACCTTATTTAATTATCATATAATATTATTATATACCTCGATCATAAATAAATCGATGTTTGTCACACTATAGAATCGTTAAGAAAAACATAAGGGGTTTAAAATGATTTTCGTAAACTCGTTACAAGCTTTGGAAACCTTTAAACTTGTATTAAACCATTATTAGAACTTGAGAGGCCAAAATGTAACTTTTATACACCATCCATATAAATAGAATAAACCCTAACCCTAAACATAAACCCCCATCTCTTTCTCTTTACTCCGGCCGCCGCCGCCTCCGGCGAGCACCACCATTCCGGCCACCACCTCCAACACACACTCACACAACAACACAGACGTCACCACCCACCCCCTGCCGTTTTCCGGCGAGCCCGGATTTCCGGCGGGCTCCCGACGCCATCTCCGGCCCGTTTTCCGGCAAGACCACCCACCACCTCCAGCCGCACCACCAACACTCTCCCATCTCTCGTCTCTCGGCTTTTCCGGCAGCCCGCAAACCTCCTCCTCTCCTTCTCCGATAACCCCATCACTTCCGGCACCCTCTCATTCCCTTTCCCTCGTTTTTCCGGCAACAGTTTCGGTGGCTGCAGGCTACAGCGCTGGTTCAGGGCGGTAACTCTCAGCGACGCGGTCGCGTGGATATATTATTTGCTTGATTTCGAGTTCGTATGACCAAGTTATGAGCAAAACAAGAAAGGGTTCGTATTCCGGCTGTCGGGTCAGTTTTCCTGCTGACTGTTTGGTTTTCCGGCGACGGTGAAGGTGTTTTCCAGTGACGAAAACAGGTACAGATAGTGGAGTTCAATGAGACGGTCGCGTGGATATCTTATTTGCCTAAATCAGAGTTCGTTTGTTATGGTTTCGAGCTATTCGACTATTTCTTTTTGTAGTATTTTAAAGGTTATAAAACTTATAAAAATTAATATTAAATATAAATAAACTTTTTCGTATTAAAACCGAACACCGTTATAACCTGTTTTCTCGGCTCGGCTCGACTCGTTAAACTAATTTAATCTATATATATTTGTATGTATGTATGTATATATCGTAAATATATAAATAACGAACATAACTTATTTAAACACCCGACACCATCTTTTGGGTAAAGTTGTTTACATAAAAGATGTACATTTTTCACATGATAAACGTAAGCCTTAAATCAAAATCTGTTAATTTGGAGCTTTCGGTGGTCAAATCGATCCCGGCCCGTTAAGGGGCATTTTAGTCAATTTTGAAATAATTCGAATACTCTATCTTCTGGTTAGAACTAGCTTTCGGACCAGAAGACTTTTATGTTCGTCATAATATCTTGAGTGTGGTGGTCAGAACCCGACTCCAGACTCGCAGTTCGGATTCTGAACAGTACCAGCTCGCTTAAATATTGTTTATTTCATAACTAAAGTTCTAGACATCCGTTAGACCTGTTTCCAGCGGCTACGTTCTCGTTTTTAATTGTATATTATTCCCTCAAAGTTTCAGGGTTATTTATTTTCTGACCAGTCAGCTCGCTTAACCACATCCTTAAATTTCTCGTTAACTTTATAATTTCAAGGTGAGTACTTTCATACCCCTTTTTCCATATTTCGTTTTGGGGTGACATTTCATACTTATCAAACTAAATGCTTTATTTACTTGAGTCTTAAACCCACAAACGTGATTGTATACTTGACTTGAATAATTGCTCGATTTGGTGTTCTATGCTTATTTGCCTATGTGTTTACAGCTTTTGGATGGTGGAACTATAAATCCTATACCATTTGTGAAGAAGCGTGTATCGACTTACTTGTATACGATCAACGTTCCTCGGGTACGAGTGTGCTATATCACCGATGGTTTTCCGAGATACGAGTTCTTCCACCTACAAAACGAACAGTACCGTGAGCTTACCCCTCAGAAAGGGACAGAGGGGTCCTCTTTGGGGTAACCCTCCGGTGTGAGAATCAGATATTGTAGGAGAGGATAATCAGGATGTGAAAATGAGTAAAGGACTTAGAATATATTTTCTTGTCTGCCCCCAACTGTGGAGGCGGCCTAGTATTTATAGTGCTAGGGTTTCCAATGATTTGGCTCAGACCCAATTAGGGCCTTTTTAGCCTCCCCCTATTGCTTCGCGCCACGTATATTTAGGACACCTGGTGCTCTTTCATTGATTATTCTCTGACCAAGGTATTTCACCTGACCCATGTGCCATCACGTGGTAGCACATGGGCTTTGCTGAGTTGTCCACCTTTCATTGGCAGCTGTCAACCTCAGCACATTCTTTATTCCTTAAAAGATACCTTCTGGAAGGTTGTCTGATGAGCACAATCACGGTTGTCCTTATCCTGATTTGGATTAGATTATTGTCTCATTTATGCGCCTATCCTGGGGATGCGCGGGGTCTTCTCTTATTCTCACACTGAGTGTGCGCGCTGTGTGCATATGCGATATGCGCCACGCACAGGTGTTTCGTGCGCTTGCGCATAGGTTTCGGCTTTGTGTATTCGTGACATCTTGATTTCAAGCTTCTTATCCGTACTTTATGGGTTGACCCGCCCCGCTCGATGTTGGGGCGGGTGCATACCCCTTCAAGCCCCCAGTCTAATGTGTGTCTTGTCTCGCGCGAGCGAGGTAAGGGAGATATTAGACTCAATGGTTCGCTTTCTTAATAGGGTTTGTCTTTTCTTTTTTATTTCTCATATGTGCGTTGCGCGAAATTCCATCCCTTTGGTTAAAACGAATCGTCAATGCACGTGGTTGGTTGGTGTTGACATGCATCAGAGATGGAGGCGTTATGTGTCAGACCTTTCGTGTGCTCGAGGTGCTACAGTGGCCTTTCACGTCTCCTCATACAGTGTCAGGAACACGTGTCGCGCTTATGTTGGCCTATGCCTGCGAGTGGGGGCGCGTGAGCGTAGATCTGATTATTACTTGTTTCTCTTTCTCTCCCCTGGGCCTATAAAACCAAACCTTTTTGAACGGTTTTTTCTTCATCTCCATTGTCACTTTAGAGCTTTACTTGTCTTCTAACCCTTCGATTCAGAGCCTTTATCTTTGCTTCCGGATTCTGTGTTTAAACAATCGAATTGCTCTTATTCTGCAATCGCATGTCTCTTAACCCAGACACTACCGAGTCCCCCAGTAAAGGCCGTGTGAAGTCGATGGTTATCTCTAACTTGAAGAAGACCGGCAAGGGTATTCGGGTTGCCTAGGCTTTGTTGGAGGAGGGGGGAAAGAATAAAACGGCGAAAAGATGGGACGAGATCCCCTGCAAGTTGAAACAGCCTGAGCTTGATAGTCTCATTGCTTCTCAGGGTTTTCTCCTTGAGTATGGTTGTCTGCTCCCGGCAGCCGGGCAGACGGCTGCGGATCCTCCTGCCGGCTATATCTCTCTATATTCTCATTTTTTACTCACTGTAACCTTCGTCTTCCGATGACAAGGTTTATAGGTGCGCTCCTTCAATTTTATGGGATTCACATATCCCAAGTTCACCCTTTTGGGTTGGTGCGCATAACTCATTTTGAGTTATGTGCAAAGCTTAGCGTGAAGAGCCTACTCCTCGCCGCTTTTAATATTTCTATAAACCAAAGGTTCAAGATTCTTGGTTTTCGTTTACTCCGCGCAGTCAGAAGGTTAAATGATGTACTGTCACTTTTAAGAGCCTTCATGACTGGACTGAGAAGTTTTTCTACGTCAAGGCTGGTGTGATTCCAATCCGCATGACTATGCGCGCGATCACTTCTGCGCCCGCGGATGACAATGTCCTTAAGAACCCAACGGGCACATGGGTTAAGAAGTTATCTGCTGAACCATCCCCCGCCAAGAATATTTGCGAGGAATCGCTGGTGGGGGTTGGTATGAGCAAGAGGTGGACTGACAGCGAGACTGAGCCTGTCATCCGTGTTGATGGCTCAGGTGGGTTGTTTGTTCATTGCATTAATTCTGCGCGAGTATAATTCGTTTTGCTGATATCACTTGTCTTGTTTTATGCAGACAGCAAGGAATACATCCACGCCGCCTATGACGAGCATACGGAGGGTGGATCTGCTGCGCTGAACCCTGGGGAAACCGCCTTTCCTGATCGTTTTGACGATATGTTTATTCCTGTTGACTTAGAGTTTTGCCTTGACAGCGATGTGCCTGGTAAGCCTTTATATTTGTGCTTAGGCCCTTAGAATACCAAATTTGGTTTTATCATTTCTGTTGCGCGTATTGTAGATGCGCTCGCTAATTATGAGTTAGAGCCTGTGGAAGAGGAAGGGGAGGAGGCAGAAGCTGAAGCGCAAAAACTCAATCGCAAGGCTAAATGTAAAACTGGCGCAGGGGCCAGTAAAAAACAGGAAAAAGATGATGCCTCTGTTGCCCAGAATCTTCCTCCTACTCAAGTGAAGGAACTTGAGAAAACCAAGGGTTTTACTTCCAAGTTTTCCTCGTCTTCTTTGCCTCAAGGTGTGGGCAATCCTCTAGTCCACACGAGGTATGGTGCTGCCACCTCATCTCTGCGCGCGGCGGACAAAGGAAGCGGTGCTGCGCCTGCTGTTTCGTCTTCTCAAACAGGTATACTTTGTTTATATTTTGTGGTTTTATGAGCGTAATTCCGATAGAGTTATTAATGAAGCTTTGTTCACTCAAATGTTTGTAGAGCCGGCAACGTTGGTGGCTCAACCTCAGGCGCAGCAAGGTGCCAAGGCTATGCCGAAGGTTGTTTTGAAGTCCTCTGTTTTGCCCTCAAAAAGGGGGAAAATGGACTTCATGGCGATGCTTAATTCGCGGACTGCGGTGCGCCAAGGTATTTATTGCGCTTTTATTGTCTGATTTTTTCCTTTAGTTCAAGTCATGAATCATTTCTCCTTGTTGGTTTTTTCATAGGAATTATAGCTGGCACACAAGCTGCTGGTGGCACTGCTAGCGCTGGCGCCGTTAGTTCTGCTCCTGCTCCAACAAGTACTGAATCTCCCCTCATTGGGATCACTAAGGAGCAGGAGACTATTTTTCGCGCTGCTCTAACAGCGTCAAGACCTCCCTCACCTCCTCCTGCGCGCAGTTCTCCTCGTGAGACTATTTTTTATTCTTCCAAGTCGCAGGAGAAGAGACCTGTTATAGAGGATGATGAGGAGGTTAATTTTGAAAATTCTGATGGTGGCCGCGTAAGCCCTATAGCGCCACGAGATTTCGTGGCGCAGCCTTTTTCTCATGGGGCAGGCAGGAGCTCATCAGCTGGCGCTAATCTTTCTGCCGGTTCTCCTCAGGTATAAGTTTATTTTGCTCCGCCGTGCAGACTTCCAAATTAGTGTTTAGATAACTAAAACGTTTCTTTGCGTTGCTTTGTGTTTGTAGGGAGCCGATCACATATACCGCCCGAGCTGGAGTATCACTGAAGAGAGCTCATTCCAATCCTTGGGCGTATGTGAAGACTTTTGGGCTCACTCTGTTCCTCCAGCTGAAAGGAGGTTTCAAGAGGACCGCGCTCGCGTGGATTTGCTTAATGACCACCTTTTTGCTGGGTCTGCGTTTTTTGCTGCCTCCCAAGAGCTTCGCAATGATTATATAAAGGTACGTGATGCCCTTGCGGAGGCCAAGCAAGAGGCTAAGATTTCTGCTTGGAATCTTTCTGATGCCCGAGAGAAAGCTGAGAAACTCCAAGCAGAACTTAGCGAGAACCGGGCAAGTTCCAACGCTGCTTTTGTGAAGCGCGGGCTTGAGCTGTAAGCTGCGCGGGAGAAACTGCAAGTGGCAGAGGCAGATGCGGCCAAGTACGCGCGTCGAGCGCGTGACCTGGAGTTGGCAGTGGAGGCGCGTGACCAAACTATTGCGCAGGTTAATACTGAAAAATCTTTATTGGAGAGTGAGGTTGCGCGCCTGAAGAAAGAGCTCGATGCTGCGCGAGCGGAAAAGAATGAAGCCTTGGCGGCAGCAGCGGCTGACAAAGAAGAGCTAAAACAAGCCAAGGAAACTGTTGAGTTGTTAAACTCTCAAATCCCTGCTCTTGAGATGTCTGTTTCTTCCCTCGCGCAGGACCGTCAATGGCTGATTTCACAGGGCGTGACTCGTTGCGCTTTTGCCATGAAATACTCAGACGAGTTTCAGACCCTTGTGATGGACTGTAATGCGGCGTCGCGCTTGGTGGGTCGGGCTGAGGGGTTTAAGGATGGTTATGAATATGGCATGCTAAAGAAGAATCCATCCGACTACCCTTATCAGCTTGACGCTGTCTGCGCTGACATGGCTGAGGTGGGGGAGAAGTACTTGAATACTCCAATTCCCATCCTTGAGCAGGTATTTTAACCTTAATGAGTTTACTTGACTTATTTTCATAATCTTTTGTACTTATACTGTTCCTTGTGACTTGCAGATAGCCGCGCTTGCTGACCAGCCCGATCTTGGCGCTTTAAAGAAATTACTTGATGAATGTGATGGGACTGGTGGCAATGATGATGGCGCGGGCAACGCTACCTCTGCCAGCGGCTCTGGCGTGGCCAAAGGACCTACTCCTGACGCTATCATGACAGAAGACGACTATATTCAAGACGAACAACTTGATTATGGTAAGTTTGGAGATGACGAGGAGCGGGCTGCGCCAGATGCTGAGGGAGGAAATAATGATGAGGAAGATGAAGAGGCTGATATTAACATAGAGACTTGAAAAGCCCTTCTTGTTTTTTTTTTGTGTTTGTAGTTTTTACCTCATCATTTTTAAATTTGTAAACTTCTATGTTTCGGAATGAAATTTTGTTTTTCCCTTATTCGCATCTTGCGCATTCCCAATTCATCCCTTTATATTGCATGCGTGTGCTTGTTGAATATAAGGTATGCTTACACATTCAAACTTGAACAAGGTTGTAAGGAAATTATTTTTACTTAATCCTTAACAGTTGTCATATTTCAAGTTATTTTGCGATATTCTGAATATGCTGACACGTGCCTTGGCATTTCATTATTCCTCTTTTGCGCGACGTTATCGTGCATTTATTATAGGGAATTATGAATGAGTTTTTTAGCCTTTACGTGTCAGTATGTGTTACTCTGCCTATATCCATTATAATCCCATGCGCGGCCCCGACCTGAGACCTTAACAACTATGCTTTGGCATGTGCTTTGCCTTAGTTGTGCTTAGGTATTTTTATGGTCCAGCTGCGCAATACGTAGGATGGATGCTATGAGTAATTTGAGCTAAGGCTCATATTATTGGGCTAAGGCCCTGACGTTTTAGAGTTAAAACTCTTTAACGCGTCTGAGCTTGAAGCTCACGCATGTATGTTTTACTTCGTTTTATTTTTAGTTTGATGTCAATACAATGTTGTCATATTGCTCAAAATTAATAAAGGGAAGTGTGAAACATGTATGCAAAAGGTAATAGAACGCATATTAAGAAAGAAAATAGAGCTTATAATTATTCATAATGGCTTAAAAAGCCTTGATTACAAACTTGACAACTTTCACATGAAACATTTTCTAAGTTGTGCTGCGTTCCATGTGCGCGGGATCTTCTTTCCATTTAAATCTTTTAAAGCGTATGCGCCTTTTCCCAATTCTTCCGAGACTTGATAAGGTCCCTCCCAGTTGGGAGACATCTTTCTCGGGGGTATTGCGCGACTAGCTTCATTGTTCCGAAGGACAAAATCATTCTTCTTGAAGTGGCATTCTTTCACGCGCTGATTGTAGTATTTTTCTAGCTTTTTCTTGTATTTGGCTTCACTGATGATAGCCGCCTCTCTGCGTCCCTCAAGTAAATTGAGATCCAACCTCCTTTCTTGCTCGTTATCCGTCTTACTCATCATGAGCACTCTATAGGATGGGCATCCAATCTCTGCTGGAATCATAGCCTCCGTTCCATAGGTTAGGCTGAACGGGGACTCGCCATTGCTGGTTTTGCTTAATGTCCTGTGCGCCCACAGGACATTAGGTAACTCCTCGACCCATGCATGGGACTCTCCCTCCAACCTTTTCTTCAGCCCATTCAGCAAGCTTTGGTTCGCGCGTTCCACTTGGCCATTCCCTTGAGGGTGGTATACTGAAGTGAAGACCTGATTGATGTGCAATTCCTTGAACCAACTGGATATCTTCCTGTCAGTGAATTGTTTGCCATTGTCGCTCACGATTTCCATGGGCAGGCCAAAACGGCATACGATGTGGCTCCAAATAAATTGCTTCATTGCCTCGGCTGTGATATTTGCCAGTGGCTTGGCTTCAACCCATTTTGTGAAATAGTCTACTGCCACTACCAAAAACTTTACTCGCCCTGGCGCTTGTGGTAAGGGACCCACAATATCGATTGCCCACTTGTGGAAAGGCCATGCAGAGGTCACCGGAATCAAGTTGTTCTTTGGCCGCATGGTATTTGGCGCATAGCTCTGACACGCTTTGCATTTTTGGATCTCTTTTAACGCGTCCAAGTACATGCCTGGCCAATAGTAACCTGCGTTCATTGCCTTGGCGATCACCATGCGCGGGCCAGCATGTATTCCACAGATTCCTTCGTGTATCTCTCTGATCACATAGCTTGCTTCCTCAGCGTCTAGGCATTTCATGAGTGGTCCAAGATAAGAGCGTCGATATAACGTACCATCGAGCATTTCGTAGTTCTGCGACTTGTGTCTTATCTTCCTCGCCTGTGCGCGATCGTCTGGTACCTTTCCCTCCTTCAAGAATTCCATTATTGGAGTTATCCATGATGAAGGTGTTGTATGAATTACAAGAACAGACTTCGCTCCCACTGACGGGTTGCTCATTACTTCCACCCTGACATCTTTGCCAAAATGATCGAAGCTGGTTGATGCCATCTTACTTAGCGCGTCGGCAGACTTATTTTCACTACGCGGAATGTGTATGATTCTGACAAAGTCAAATTGTTCGGTGAGTTTCTTCGCCTGCTCTAGATACAGAGGCATGGTGTTCTCCTTGGCATCATAAAGGCCATTGACTTGTGCTGCTACCAGGTATGAATCTACATGAGCCTCTAGCTTTTTAACTCCGAACTTGTGCGCGACGCGCAAACCAGCCAGCAGGGCTTCATACTCAGCTTCATTGTTGGTGCTCTTGAAATCCAACCTGATTGCGTAAGTATACTCATGATTTTCTGGATCCACCAGTTTGAGGCCTGCGCCGGACCCTTCGTTGTTTGAAGCTCCATCAGTGAATAATCTCCAAACGTTTTCTTCATTATTGGCTTGCGGAGGGTCTACTTCGCGTTGAGCCTCTTCGACTTTTCCTTCAGGGATTTCTGCGATGAAATCAGCTAAGACTTGTCCCTTGATTGCTGGACGAGGCTTATAGGTGATCGTGTGCTCCCCTAATTCCAGCGCCCATTTTGTCAGCCTTCCTAAGAGCGCGGGACGTCGCAAGACTTGCTGGATGTTGTAATCAGTCAGGACTTCAATAGGATGACCATTGAAATATCTGTGAAGCTTGCGCGACGCATGCGTTAGTGATAAAACTAACTTTTCTATGATGGTGTAGCGCGTCTCAGGATCTGTCAGCACCCGACTTACATAATAAATTGGTGTTTGGATTCCCTTGCGATCCACCAATAATACTGCGCCAATGGCGCGCTCTCCTGCTGATAGGTACAACGTTAAAGTTTCACCAGGTAGTGGAGCTGTGAGCGCAGGCAGATTTATCAGACATTCTTTTATCTCACTGAAAGCTTGCTCGGCCTCAGGCGTCCACTTGAATTGGCTTTTCTTTAAGCAATTTCTCAATTTGTTAATGAATGGGGTAGATTTGCTTGCATGGTTTGCTAGGAACCTGTTAATTGATACCAATCTACCATTCAACTTTTGAACTTCCTTCATGGTGGATGGTGAGGGCATGCCGAGGATAGCCTCCACCTTCTCTGGGTTCACCTTGAAACCATCCTTGGTGACCATTACGCCGAGAAATTTCCCTTCTTCCACGCCGAATGTGCATTTGCTCGGGTTGAGCTTCATGTTTACTTCCTTTAGGCGCCGAAGGGTTTTTTCGATGTCTTTGAGCATTTGTTTTTCCTCCATGCTTTTAATCACCAAATCATCCACGTAGACTTCTAAGTTTTTTCCAATCTGCTCGTTGAAAATTGCATCCATGAGTCTTTGGTAAGTGGCTCCTGCATTCTTCAAACCAAAGGGCATTTTTGTGTAACAGAAAACACCCTTGTCAGTTCTGAAAGCAGTCTTGTCTTCATCCTGTGGTGCCATTTGAATTTGGTGATATCCCTTATAGGCATCCAGGAAACATTTGAGCTTAAATGGCGTCACAGAGTCCACCTTCATGTCAATGTTTGGGAGGGGGTAACAATCTTTTGGACACGCCTTGTTGAGGTCCTTGAAATCAATGCACATTCTCCATGACCCATTGCTCTTCTTTACCATCACAGGATTGGCTACCCATGTTTGATATCGTATTGGGCAAATGATATTCGCGTGCAGTAGATCTTCTACTTGCTCATTCATGGCTTCTGTCTTCTCGTCTCCCATGACTCTTTTCTTTTGAGCAATTGGCTCCACGGACTTGAATGTGTTGAGAGAGTGCTGCGCCAGGTCTCGTGGAACCCCAGTCATATCAGAATGTTGCCACGCGAAGACTGACATATACGTTGTGAGCAATCTTTTCATTCTCACTCTTGTGTCATCTGATATCGTAGCTCCGATTGTGATTGTTTGTTCTGGGAATTTTGGGTTGAGAATCCATTCCTCTGGCGCGTTGTTTGCCACTGGAAGCTTCATTCTCCCCTCTCGAGGTATACTTATTACTGCGCATAAATGATCTTGGTACACAAATGTTACTCCTGTTGGTGTTGGGAACCCCAACGCGCCATGCGCTGGTGACGGTATGGCGTTGAATTGGGCAATCGTTCCTCTACCTAAGATCATACTATGGCATGAAGTGGTGGGCAAGACCAGGAAATTGACAATTTCAGCTCGCTTGTGCTTCTCATCCCCCATAGTTAGTTCGAATTGTATCTGACCTAGGGGGTGAATAATTTCGTTTGAGACACCCGAGATTGGTGCATTCACAACTTCGAGCCTTGCTTGGTCTGCTGGATCCAACTTCCTGAAACATTGCTCATACATGATGTCTGACTCACTACCGGTGTCCACCAGAACTCTTGACACCTCATAATGAGCGATGTGTGCAGTGGTGACTAGAGGACTGCTGATAAACGGGCCTCCTCTGATTCTTGGAAAGATTACTTGTTGCTCGCGCCAATCCCCTTGGATTTGCACGCTTCTCTTCCTCGATCCTTGCCCTTGCCTTCTTCCTTCAGCTACACAGATTCTTTTAAATTTTTTACCGGCTGAGGCTCCGTCTGGTTGTTCGTTCTCTGGTCTTGGATTTTTTACCAGGTGAGCCAACTTGCCTGATTTCACATCTTTTTTGATCGCATCCTTCAAATGATGGCATGCATCAGTGTTGTGCCCTGTGGATTTGTGAAACTCACAATATTTGCCACTGTTCGGTGGTCCCTTATGGAGTAATGGCCTGGGGTTTTTAAACTGGACATTCTCTGTGCTTAACACTTGCGAAGACGTTTTGGTGAGGGGAGTCCATATTCTTGGTAGAGGTCTGTTAGGCTCTCTGCCGCCTTCCTTCTTGTCACCTTCTCCGCGATTAAGAATGTCTTTTTGGGGTTGGGGTGAACTTTGTTGCGCTTGCTTTTCTGCGGGAGAATAATTGGTTTGTTGCAACCTGGACCATACGGAGTTTTGTTTGCCCCTCCTTTCATTGTTGCGTGGTGCTTCTGTTTGATGCCCTTTATCTCTTGCTCTGTCTTGGGCAATTTGTTTTTCATTTCGCGCGAAGACTCGCGATGCTTCCATAAGCTTAGCCCAAGTGGTTGGCATGCCTTCTCTGCTCACGAGAGCTCTGCGGAGTTGATCACTGCGCGCGCCTTGTATAAAGGCCACGCGCAAGAGTTGTTCAGTGATGCCTCCAATTGCAAGAGATTCCTGATTGAAACGAGTTATGTAGTCTTCAATGGTTTCATCATTCCTGCATACGCAGTGCATGATGTCATCGGGGTCGCGCGTGTGTCTGCGCTGCTGTACAAAGTGAGCCTGGAACTTTTCCAATAGCTCTTCGAACCCATCAATTTGTCCTGTCGGCAAGCTTTCGAACCAGACACGCGCTGCACCCGTGAGGCAGCGAGCAAACATGTGATACCATGTTGGCATCGTCCAGCTTTCTAAGTTTCCAGTGTTATAAAAACCTTGTAAGAAATCATCTGGATCTGTTGTACCATCGTACTTGCCTAAACCACTTGGCATCTTGGTTTTGTGTTGAATGGGAGCCTTCGCAATGCGCTCAGCGAATTTTGAATGTTTTACCAAGATGGCTGGCCTATATGGTGTGGTTACGTCCACTTGCCCTTTCGCTTGTGGGTTGTATGGTGTGTATAAATCCATATCAGCTTTGGCTCCAGGTGCTATGTGCATGTGTGCGCGAAGCTGTGAACCTCCTGCATGAGTATCTCGCGTCTTCTTCATGCTGTGCACCTCTTCCTCATCACTAATATCAGCTTGTTCGGTGTGAACAGAATGACCGTCTTCCGGCGCGCGCGTCTTTTTTGTTGTTCCCTGAATGGTTTGTTTATCAAATGAGAGCCTTTGTGTTAAATCGGCTAACTTTTTGTGTTTTACCAACTCATTGTATTTGTCCATTAAACGCCGTTGTTCGTTTATGAGCCATTCTTTAGGGTCATTGGTTTCAACTTCCGGGCCCATTGGTCCTTTTTGTTTTGTACCAGTCAGATTTTGGAACGTGAGATCGTCTGGGGGAGTTTCAGTTTGACTATGAGGTGTTGTGTTGAAGGGATGGTTACTAGTGGTGCGCGTAGTGTCACGCGGCGCCCACAGAACTCGATGTCCCTCATTAACATCCTCAAGCTCATTATCCTCCAGAACTTGATCGTTTTTTCGAACACCGGAAACCATGGTGAAGATTTTCAGAGAGAAAATTGATGAAATAGTGGTTTTGTTGCCGTTGTAACAGGTGATGGCGCCAACAAAGAAGCGTGTATCGACTTACTTGTATACGATCAACGTTCCTCGGGTACGAGTGTGCTATATCACCGATGGTTTTCCGAGATACGAGTTCTTCCACCTACAAAACGAACAGTACCGTGAGCTTACCCCTCAGAAAGGGACATAGGGGTCCTCTTTGGGGTAACCCTCCGGTGTGAGAATCAGATATTGTAGGAGAGGATAATCAAGATGTGAAAATGAGTAAAGGACTTAGAATATATTTTCTTGCCTGCCCCCAACTGTGGAGGCAGCCTAGTATTTATAGTGCTAGGGTTTCCAATGATTTGGCTCAGACCCAATTAGGGCCTTTTTAGCCTCCCCCTATTGCTTCGCGCCACGTGTATTTAGGACACCTGGTGCTCTTTCATTGATTATTCTCTGACCAAGGTATTTCACCTGACCCATGTGCCATCACGTGGTAGCACATGGGCTTTGCTGAGTTGTCCACCTTTCATTGGCAGCTGTCAACCTCAGCACATTCTTTATTCCTTAAAAGATACCTTCTGGAAGGTTGTCTGATGAGCACAATCACGGTTGTCCTTGTCCTGATTTGGATTAGATTATTGTCTCATTTATGCGCCTATCCTGGGGATGCGCGGGGTCTTCTCTTATTCTCACACTGAGTGTGCGCGCTGTGTGCATATGCGATATGCGCCACGCACAGGTGTTTCGTGCGCTTGCGCATAGGTTTCGGCTTTGTGTCTTCGTGACATCTTGATTTCAAGCTTCTTATCCGTACTTTATGGGTTGACCCGCCCCGCTCGATGTTAGGGCGGGTACATACCTCTTCAATTTGGCAATGGCAAGGTGTCGTTAACGTAATGCAATTAACGATAACTATAAAATCCTAGACTACTTGGCAACCCCTTGTAGTTAGGTGGTGATAATGTAAGCTTATTAGCAATTGTCAATAAAATCCTAGACTAATTGCCAATAGCTAGGTGTCGCTAACTTGTTTAGCGATAACTATTTTATCCAGGTTTATAGCTCTTATTTATTGTTTTGTATACTAGTTTTGTGGCTTTTCATACTATATACTATTGTTGCTCAAACTTATGAATTGCTCACCAACCTTTGTGTTGACAAACTTTATTTTATGAAATGTTACAGGTTTGACTATTGTTGACTCGAGGACTTGACGAAAACGTTACCAAGACTATTAGGATATTAGTAAAACGAACAATATATTTGCTACTTGTATTTAACTTGGTTATGTGAATGAGATGTGTTGTTTATTGATTTGTTGAACTAAAATGAGTTGAATAAATATTGTCACTTTAAATAGTGTCTTGTGTATTTGTCCAATCACGTTGCACCCCGGCATGTTCCGCCGCCTTTGTTCGGGGTGTGACAGATTGGTATCAGAGCCACAAGACTATAAGATAGGTGGTTAGACGTAACGACCTAGTATAGTCTTTACTTTAGGGTCCTTATACGTGTTTGCCTATACATGTTTACCCTACTTAATTGTTCAATGCACTTGTTTATTTATATACTTATTTATTTCATCAAATTGTATATATACACAAATACTCGAAACATACTAAGGTATCCTTACCTTTGATAAAATTTATATATATATATATATATATACTTGTATTTTCATAATAATCTAAGGTATCCTTACCTTGTTTTTGTTTAGATTTTACATTTACACATACATGCATTTTCATAACAACGTAAGATATCCTTATCTTACCGCGAAAACATTTGCTTTTATTGTGTTTTATGGATCACGAGCTTAACTTGGATCCCGTTGTTTCAAATCTCCTTAAAGATTGTCTCATATGAGATGACCACTTTAAGTTGTCGAATGTGAGCGTTCCGGTCGCCATCCAAATTTTTCGGTGTCAAGACAATAGAATTACGGTGATTTCGTGTTCTAGCGTTTTGACATGACGTTGTATCTCGATTTATTGTGTTATCATTGTTATTTGAGTCGAAAACATGCAAAAGTCACGGTGATTCGGACACATGTTTAGACTCCAACATAGTATTATTTTTTTTGAAAAAGGGTTTTTTTTAATTTTGTGTCTGAATATCAAGTCATGGTGGTTCATGCAGTATTTTTCCGCCTTTAAATCTTAAAACGTTATTATTACATTTCAAGAATTTAAACTATTTTCCGTATTTTGTTATAAGTTCTTATCATAAGACCTCATTTATATATGTTATTTTTACCGTGAACAATTCTTTTATATCTTGATTTTGTATGGTAAAGTTTTACACCAATTTTCTCATTTTGATTTCACAATGATTTTTATTACAAATTTCGTTCATTATGATCTCTTCGATATAAGTTAAAAAATACATGTATATATATGGTTTGCTCTACTCATAATGATTTTTAATATGCCATCTATCTTATCTAGATTATTTATAAACTAAATTCTTATTTCATATTAAAAAGGTCTTACGATAAATTTTACCTCAAATTTTCAAGTAAATCCCCTATTGTATAAACTTTGAGGCTCGATTTGGTTAAACTTTCAATTCTGCCCCAATAAGTTCGCGATCGTTAAAAATATCATTTGTTGCTGAAAAATTCCGAAAACCTCCAGTTTATTAAATTAGTGTGTTGTGATCAACTTTCGTGTAGAAAAGTTTTTGATTTGGACCTCCGAAATATGAGAAAAAAGTAAATATTTACAGCTGCGCAGGTCTGCGCACTGTTACGAAAATGGCTGTATGGAGGTCCAAACGAATGAGTTTTTTCGACGTTCTATATATCAACGAATTCGTCTTTCGACAACCTTCGTCATGTACTTAAGGTTTAAATTATTTGGATCTTTTATAAAAATTTTATGGCTGCTGCAAATTGGCTGAAAGTACGGGCTTTCACTTAGGGGCATTTTAGTAATCTTTTAAACGAGTTCGGGTGCATAAGTGGTTACAGCCATGAAAACATTTTCAAAATAAGTCTGATAACTTTACCTTCTGAAATAAATTGTTGTTCAAGTTTACAAATCGTTTACTTGGGATTTTCTCGAGTTACAACGATGGTCATTTTAACTTACCATTATATTTTCATTACACGGTATTTGATAACGAACTTAGCAAGAAAATTTCCATTCATCATTCATACGGGTACCTCCTAGTCAATTATGACATTTAATCTACCTATTTTAATTTCCTCATAAGCAAAAAAAAATGTTGTATTTTAATCGTTATAAAAATTTTTACTCCCCATGACAATTGGTTTTATTTTTACAATAAACCTTAAAATGCAAATCATATCACCTTAGTATTTCCTTGATATCTCCCACTACTTAAATTTTAAGCATTTCAAAAACGAATTACGTTACACGGTTGGTTTACTTCCAAAATTTTCTCATAAATTACTTTACAACTTAAGCCGACCCGAAGTATTGTAACAACCCTCATTTTGGTGGAAAACTTTTAGCAATAAAACTTGTGTTTCACGAGTTTAAATCTCAATATTATATCTTATACATAATAACTTGTAATCTTAATTAACATAATTTTCATGGATATTTAAACCTTAGTTATAGATTATGATATTTCCAATTTAATACCTATTATTAGTCAAAACTCCCTAAACACAACCAAAAGTTCCCAAACACCCGTATTCCACCCCAAATTACTGCCTTCAATCAAACTATCCTTCCACTTCAAAGTTTCCCGAGCACTCAAATCTTTCCTCAATATGAATGAAACCTAACACCTCGACGTTATATCCTCGCCTACCCAAACCCCATGTAAATCCAAGATGTACAAAATCAACTCAATAACAAGCCTTAAATACCGACACTCTTTCGCCATAAGAACCTATCTCATTCACTATCCAAATACTTTGCAGACACCGACAAACACACCCAAGAATTATACAACAAAGCTTACCCCACTATGACTCAAATTCTTCGACTCATGCTATGTTAATTCACCAAAACCATATCGCCACACCGCTTTCATCCAACCATAGAGTTTGATATCAAAATAGCAACCCAAACTAAGCCAAGATCAAATTATCAAACCCATCAACTTAACCCGAGCTCAAATCAGCAAAACCGCACCTAAATAGCCCAACCGCTACCCACACGAGTCATCTAAACCTAACCCACTCAAAAGACCTATACTCAACAAACCCCATCGATTCAACTCAAGAAAACCCAACTACGCAAGCCAACCGGAAACACATTCACTCTACACCAAATTTCCAAACCATTCATCATTCGAAGCCTGAAACCTCTCCATACACACGCAGACTTCATTTTCCAAAAAAAAAAATTATGTATGTATAAACAATTAGTGTATTTATGACAACCTCATGTGTTCAAATAATCACATATAGATTATAAGCTCTTTCAAGACTAACGATTTTACAATTTTTCCAAAGCTTATAAAACATCTTTCCAAAAATCTAAGATTGTCATGGCAACAAAAATTCTATTATGAGGAATTGTCTTCAAATATAATATTAAACGGCTAATTGCGTGTTTTCAAGGTTTTAAATATTGTCACCTAAAGTGATAAATCTCTTAATAACTTTATAAATATGAGGTTTCATTTTGAATGTCGAATTCGAGATTTATTCAATAGTAAATTACAACTTTTTACCATCTTGCATATACTCAATGACCATGACTTTGCAAATCTTTTGGGACGCGCTTATAAATATTTTATATTGTTACGCAAGTTTTTGTTCAATAACGATTTACACAAACTATTACATCTTATTATCGCAAGAATTATTTTATAAATACTTTTCATCACAACCGCTTTATGTATGCACATTCCCTTAACAAATTGGCATACAAGATTCATATTTGGTAATGATTTAAATGTTTCTCTAGCTACGCGCTACTGCGATGCCTTGTTATTTGTAAATTTCTTAGAAACAATAAAACGGCCTTACTTAAGACCTCGTTTTCAATTTTAGTCTATTATACTCTACGCGATTTACATATTTCGACATTAAATTCGAGTTTCATAATTTTTGCGATTTTACTTTCATTTGATGAGATGTTTCGATGGCAATATTATGCACATGAGATTTCATTTTTGTGTCTTGATTATTCATGACCAAATTCAACTATTCAATACCCATTTGTGTGATACTTCCGTTTATCTTTTGAATGATACTTTCATAACTATCTTGTTCATGTTTGAGCATTTATGTAAACATGATTCTATACACTAATCTATAACATTTCATCTAATCTATTAACAGCCTATGTGTGGCTGTCTACAAGTTTTGACGCTATTAGAAACCGATATTATAATGACGATTATATAAATGGTTTCACAATAATGGTCGTATTCACGTTTTATCACATTTCATCGATTGTTTTGGTTGTTAACTGAATACTATTTTATTTATATGGTTATACGTATGCGTCACCCCAAAGAAACTCACCGCATTTCTCATATTGTTACATTTCAAGTAATCCTATCCTAAATACTTATAACCTCAATTTTGCCCACATATGAAACTAATTGTACGCTATTACTAATTGTAACATTGTTTCCCTCGACCTCATGTACTCACCTTTCAATCTTCTCGTTTTTCACTCTTTGGATCCTTATTTCACTTATTGGATTTCACACTTACATCTATCAGAGTTCTTATTAGTAAAATTTCACTCATCAGATCTTATACTAATTTAGTGGCCCGACTTTAAACCATGAATTTTAATGATTCACTTATTCCTTCACACTGAGGACATCTGACTTCAATTCTCGTCTCGTAATTGTCTACCCGGAATTTTTATTTATGCGAACATCTTCACTTATTTAAACCAAAATAGTTATTTTCACTTTGGTTATACTTTAAGATTTTAAATGTTTCATTTAAGTATTCCCTTTTTCCTACTTATTAAAAAGTCAATCCCGAAATTTTCAACCGTTAATACTGTTTTGTCAATATTGGTAAAATTCAACAAATTTATTTACATATCCATTTTAAATATTTCATATAAATATGCCTCTTAAACCACACAATGGAACGATCCATGTGGACCATACGACGATCTAAATAATTATGGGTGCACACTTAATTATCGAAATCCCCGTATGGAAGCCATAGTAAGTACACTTGTGTGCGATAACTCAGACCCGAGGATGATGGCAGAAAAACGATAAAAATGCGAAATCATGCTAAGGGCATGGTGGATACGCCGCTGGTACATCCTATATATAAGTGTCTTTATTATGTTTCTCATTTGTAGCGTTTTTTCAAATCATGCAAGGATTTGATGTTATTCGTTTGCTTAAAGTTTGTTCATGCAATTATCTTACTAAAGACAACATTTGTTAATAATTACTTTTCTTTAAGTTTATTTTAATTTCGGGACGAAATTTCCAAAAAGTTGGGGATACTGTGACATTCGTCAAATTTGAGTCTTGAGTATATATTCGTTTTGTAAATTTTATTTTATAAAACCGATCCAACATTTTTAGAACCTTATTTAATTATCATATAATATTATTATATACCTCGATCATAAATAAATCGATGTTTGTCACACTATAGAATCGTTAAGAAAAACATAAGGGGTTTAAAATGATTTTCGTAAACTCGTTACAAGCTTTGAAAACCTTTAAACTTGTATTAAACCATTATTAGAACTTGAGGGACCAAAATATAACTTTTATACACCATCCATATAAATAGAATAAACCCTAACCCTAAACATAAACCCCCATCTCTTTCTCTTTACTCCGGCCGCCGCCGCCTCCGGCAAGCACCACTATTCTGGCCACCACCTCCAACACACACTCACACAACAACACAGCCGTCACCACCCACCCCCTGCCGTTTTCCGGCGGGCTCCCGACGCCATCTCCGGCCCGTTTTCCGGCAAGACCACCCACCACCTCCAGCCGCACCACCAACACTCTCCCATCTCTCGTCTCTCGGCTTTTCCGGCAGCCCGCAAACCTCCTCCTCTCCTTCTCCGGTAACCCCATCACTTCCGGCACCCTCTCATTCCTTTTCCCTCGTTTTTCCGGCAACAGTTTCGGTGGCTGCAGGCTACAGCTTTGGTTCAGGGCGGTAACTCTCAGCGACGCGGTCGCGTGGATATATTATTTGCTTGATTTCGAGTTCGCATGACCAAGTTATGAGCAAAACAAGAAAGGGTTCGTATTCCGGCTGTCGGGTCAGTTTTCCTGCTGACTGTTTGGTTTTCCGGCGACGGTGAAGGTGTTTTCCAGTGACGAAAACAGGTACAGATAGTGGAGTTCAATGAGACGGTCGCGTGGATATCTTATTTGCCTAAATCAGAGTTCGTTTGTTATGGTTTCGAGCTATTCGACTATTTCTTTTTGTAGTATTTTAAAGGTTATAAAACTTATAAAAATTAATATTAAATATAAATAAACTTTTTCGTATTAAAACCGAACACCGTTATAACCTGTTTTCTCGGCTCGGCTCGACTCGTTAAACTAATTTAATCTATATATATATGTATGTATGTATGTATATATCGTAAATATATAAATAACGAACATAACTTATTTAAACACCCGACACCATTTTTTGGGTAAAGTTGTTTACATAAAAGATGTACATTTTTCACATGATAAACGTAAGCCTTAAATCAAAATCTGTTAATTTGGAGCTTTCGGTGGTCAAATCGATCCCGGCCCGTTAAGGGGCATTTTAGTCAATTTTGAAATAATTCGAATACTCTATCTTCTGGTTAGAACTAGCTTTCGGACCAGAAGACTTTTATGTTCGTCATAATATCTTGAGTGTGGTGGTCAGAACCCGACTCCAGACTCGCAGTTCGGATTCTGAACAGTACCAGCTCGCTTAAATATTGTTTATTTCATAACTCAAGTTCTAGACATCCGTTAGACCTGTTTCCAGCGGCTACGTTCTCTTTTTTAATTGTATATTATTCCCTCAAAGTTTCAGGTTTATTTATTTTCTGACCAGTCAGCTCGCTTAACCATATCCTTAAATTTCTCGTTAACTTTATAATTTCAAGGTGAGTACTTTCATACCCCTTTTTCCATTTTTCGTTTTGGGGTGACATTTCATACTTATCAAACTAAATGCTTTATTTACTTGAGTCTTAAACCCACAAACGTGATTGTATACTTGACTTGAATAATTGCTCGATTTGGTGTTCTATGCTTATTTGCCTATGTGTTTACAGCTTTTGGATGGTGGAACTATAAATCCTATACCATTTGGCAATGGCAAGGTGTCGTTAACGTAATGCAATTAACGATAACTATAAAATCCTAGACTACTTGGCAACCCCTTGTAGTTAGGTGGTGCTAATGTAAGCTTATTAGCAATTGTCAATAAAATCCTAGACTAATTGCCAATAGCTAGGTGTCGCTAACTTGTTTAGCGGTAACTATTTTATCCAGGTTTGTAGCTCTTATTTATTGTTTTGTATACTAGTTTTGTGGCTTTTCATACTATATACTATTGTTGCTCAAACTTATGAATTGCTCACCAACCTTTGTGTTGACAAACTTTATTTTATGAAATGTTACAGGTTTTACTATTGTTGACTCGAGGACTTGACGAAAACGTTACCAAGACTATTAGGATATTAGTAAAACGAACAATATATTTGCTACTTGTATTTAACTTGGTTGTGTGAATGAGATGTGTTGTTTATTAATTTGTTGAACTAAAATGAGTTGAATAAATATTGTCACTTTAAATAGTGTCTTGTGTATATGTCCAATCACGTTGCACCCCGGCATGTTTCGCCGCCTTTGGTCGGGGTGTGACAGTAATCGATAAGTGGGGTTGGAAACGTAATCTCATAATGGAATAGGTGACTTAAAAAAGGAATTTGGTAGGCAACGATATTCATTGAATAGCATAAGACTAGAGATATAATAACTGAATAGAATATTTAGTCAAACGGGTTTTTTGGGTTTACCCGAAATCCAATAAAAAGTAATCGTTATTCGACTCGTATTCGTTCGGCTTGTACTCGGGTTCAGGTTTTATGAGTACGGGTACTTTCAAGTTTGGGATTACATTTAAAAATGACAGCCCTAATCAGATCGGTCAGGGATCCAAATGAGCATTGAAGAAAATATTAATTTTCAAAGATTTTCCAATCTTCGAAGGCAATCTCCGTTGGTAATCAAAATGACAAATTACTTAAAGTATCCCTAGATTTGAGATCGCCCTTGGTTTTCACTTCCGGTGAAACAACTTCCGATCACACACAATTTTCTTTTTCTCCGTCAAATTGCAATATAATAATCACCTTATTAGAAACCCTAATCCAGTTTCCTTACTTACGTCATCTTATTATATTACTTAATTATCCTCCAATAACCCACCGATCACGTGATCAGAAAATCAAAGATACTGTACTTTAATCCTATTTAATTAATTAATAATCTCATCCTCACAGTACCTGCCTGCATTATAAACTTTTGAATTGATATTATGACTTTAGAGGACACCAATGCTCCACGTACTTCAGTGGAAACGAGTGGATTACATGATGGCTCAGTCTAGGGTTTCAAATACAATAATATTATTCCAAAACAATCAAACAAATTATCTTTATATTATTCATGTGGCTGTACACAAAACCTCACTGATTCTTCAACTCATATCAATAATTATTTGTTGTTGTTTGTTTCATTTGTAAGATCATAATATGTTTTGTGATGTTTGATAATAATGGAGAATTCAAGTGAATCCAATTGGGTGTTGAATTCGAATTTGAATTCTTCAACGGTTTCAAGTAGAAACCCTAGAAGGATTCCTGATAAAACAGTTAATAATAATAATAATCGGTTAGGGAATTACATTGATGGATCGGTTATTCGGTCGGTGGAACCGAAAGATGTTAGTTTAAGACAGTGGTTAGATAAGCCCGATCGCGTTGTTGAACCGCTTGATTGCTTGCATATATTTATGCAGATAGTGGAAACTGTGAATTTGGCTCATTCACAAGGGTTTGTTGTGCAGAATGTTCGCCCTTCGTGTTTTGTCGTGTCTGCGTTTAATCGTGTTTCGTTTATTGAGTCGGTGAGCTCATCGGATTCGGGTGAGGATTCTTGTGAGGATGAGTTGAATAACCAGACGGCTGAGTTCGGGTCAACGGGTGGTCGGAATTCTGAGAGTACTTTGTTTCCTATGAAACATGTATTGCAGATGGAGTCTAGTTGGTATACAAGTCCGGAGGAAGTTAGTGGTGGTGCGAGTTCTTGTGCTTCTGATGTTTATAGGTTAGGTGTTCTTCTTTTTGAGGTATGTTTTTTTTGTTTAATTTAAGGTATTTTGTTAATTATGTGAAACATTAATAGGGGTGTGCACGGGATGGTTCGGGTCGGGCTATCAAAAACCTTAATCCAATCCTGCAAATGCTTGATTATCTAATTACAAAATGACCCTTAATTGACATGCACAAAAGCATTACTATTCTAACAATTGTTTGCTCCAAATTTATAACAAAAACAAGCATTTGACAAATTTTAACAAATTATGTTTTAGAACATTTTAAAACATTGTAATGATTTTTTATAGGTTAATGTTGGGTGTCAACTATGAACGTGAAGAATATTATTAAAAATAAACAATTATGTCTAAAAAACTTCATATTTTTAATAGATACATGTATAATAGGTTCGGTTTGGTTAATTTGGTCATGCCACACATCAAAACCAAACAACTAGGGGTGTAAATGAGTCTAGTATGAGCTGGCTCGTTTTGACTTAAGAGAGCTAGAGCTCGGCTTGTTTTGATCTCTTGTACTAAAACTCGAGCTTGGCTCATGAGTCATGTTGTCAAGCACTCAAGCTCGAGCTTGGTTTGGGCTCGGCTCGTTTAATATTTGTTAATCAACTTATATACATTTCTAATTGTTTTTCTTTATATATATCTTTTTAATTATAATTTTTATGTATAGCATAATATATTATTTAGTTATTTTTATCATAATTTTTTATATAATAAAGATTATTATATAATTTAATATATAATACATTAAATAATAGTTAATAGTTAATAGGCTTGTTTAGGCCTCGCGAACCAGTTTCAGCTTGGGCACGCCTATTAAACAAGCTTATTTTAAGGCTTTAGCTCAGGCTCGTTTAAGCGTGGTTCGATTCGAAATTTTAACGAATTGATCTTGAGTGCTCACGAGCCGGCTTTGCTCATTTACACACCTACAAAGAACCATAAGTTTGGGGTTAATTGGTTGTAGCTTAACCAAACCACCTGTTGTTTGTTTAGTTCAGTTAAGTCAGTTAATTCAGTTACTTCGATGATTTACTTACCAGTTATCACTATAAAACACAACCATCTAACCTTGTAATTAAACTTTACAGTTGTATTGCACAAGTAGTTCAGTAGAAGAAAAGAATGCAACCATGTGTAACCTTAAACACCGCGTCTTCCCACCTCAACTCTTATTAAAATGGCCTAAAGAAGCCTTGTTTTGCTTGTGGTTACTGCATCCCGAGCCCGCTAGCAGGCCCAAAATCGAGTGAGCTCCGTTTAACTTACCGTTTTAAACAACCATTTAATAACATTCTTCTGTATTCTTAGTAATATATCTTATTTGTTACCAGTGAAGTGCTCAAAAGCGAATTCCTTAACGAACCAAGAGACGACTTAATCGAACGCGAAACGTTTATCGAGCTAAAAGAAAAAATCGATGAGCAAGAACTGTTGCTCGAGTTTCTTTTAACGCTCCAACAACGAAAACAGGAGGCTGCAGACAACTTGCGCAGGACCGTTGCATTTATATCATCTGATTTACAAGAAGTTGCAAAGTTACAATCGTCTATTAGTCAACAACAAGGTTTGACTTCACATAACGACGAGTCCACAAGCTCGGGATCCAGAAAACGAGTCAAAATCGAACCAGAGAATCAAGAAAACACTATGGTTAAAAGCTCCCGATTGATGAAAAACTTCAAGAAACTTGAATCGGCTTACTTTTCAACCAGGCGGAGAGCTTTAAAACCGTTGGTCAAACCATCTAACCGAAGCACACAAATGAGTAGTGATGGTAATAGTTTCCTGTCAAATAATCAAAGTAAACGAAGCGGGTGGATTAACTCATTTATAGATGGGTTATCGAAGTATCTTTCGTTTAGGAATTTAAAAGTCAAAGCTGACTTAAAACAAGGTGATTTGTCGAATTCTTCGAATCTTGTATGCTCGTTGGGATTTGATCGTGATGGTGAGTTCTTCGCGGCCGCGGGTGTAAATAAGAAGATCAAAGTTTTTGAATACGAGTCGATATTAAACGAGAATCGCGACATACATTACTCGGTTGTGGAAATGTCGAGTGGATCTAAGCTAAGCAGTATATGTTGGAATAATTACATCAAGGGTCAGATTGCTTCAAGCAATTTTGAAGGTGTTGTACAGGTATATAATTTTTTTATCAAATCCAAAGTTTTATGTAATGTAAAAACATTAGTTAAAAGCACTCACAAAAACGCCACATCATCCGGTTTTACCATTGTGGAGCTCATTTTGGCATCCGTTTTTGGAGTGTAGTTCTTGGCAAAGAACTAGAAAAAATGGATAGTGGTTGGGGGTCTGCATGGGTTGGTTTTGGGCTAAAACCGAAAGAAAAAATTGGTTTTTATTTTTTTTTTGAAAATTGTTCTGTTTCGGTTTTTTGTGTTTTTGGTTTGGTTTGACTATTGACTCTAAAATTTTGGGGCCAAATAACAAATAGCCCAAAATAATTAGTTTGGGCATATATTTTTGTTTAATTAATAGTCGATTAATTATTATACATGTAGACTAAAATATGTGGGTAAACAGACAAGACTATTTATTAAATTCTTAGAAGTTACTTAAAATTCAAACTTAAAAATGAAAATCGATAAATTCGGTTCTTTTTTTTTCTATATTACGTGCAAAACCAAAACAAACCAAAAGTTCAATTTTTACGAAAACATAAAACCAAACTTTTTGTTTGAGTTTTCAGTTTGGTTTTTTCAGTTCTTTCGGTCACGTGTCGGTTTTTTAAAGTTTCATTCTCACCCCTAACTAGGGGTGGGCCCCATGTAATATATGGAGAGATTAGTGGTTAAAAATATAAAAGGTGGTGATGATGTGGCACATTTTTAGGTGTTTTGGGTTTCCATATTACAGATGGTCTAACAGTTATCTTAAAACTTTCAGATATGGGACGTGACACGAAATCAAGTATACATGGAGCTGAAAGAGCACGAGAGACGGGTCTGGTCGGTTGACTTTTCATGGTCAAACCCGACACTGGTAGCTAGCGGGAGCGATGACGGATCTGTTAAGCTTTGGAATATCAATCAGGCAATTTTACTCTTGCACTTGGTGGATGTCCGCTTTGAAAATAAACGTACTGCAATTATTTAACTGAAAATAATTTATAATCGAATATATTGATGTATAATTATTCTTCTTACAATTGTTGTTGCTGCAGGGAACAAGTGTCGGTACGATTAAAACAAAAGCAAATGTTTGTTGTGTTCAGTTCCCGTTTGACTCGGTCAACACGTTGGCATTCGGGTCGGCCGATCGCCGAGTTTATTATTATGATCTTCGGAACCCCGCTGTGCCACTTTTTACATTGATCGGCCACAATAAAACCGTTAGTTATGTTAAGTTTATTGACTCATCGACTCTTGTATCTTCGTCAACTGATGACACACTTAAATTATGGGATTTGTCTGAGTCAACGTCACAAGTTATTGACACTCCCCTTCAGACATTCACTGGTCACATGAATGTGAAGGTATGGTTGTTTAAGTTTTGAGTTATGTGATTTATTTACAATATTTAACATGGTATATATATGTTTTCCTCAGAATTTTGTTGGTTTATCTGTATCTGATGGTTACATAGCTACTGGTTCAGAAACAAATGAGGTACTAATATCATTTGGTGAAGCTATTGATTTATTAATGAAACAATAATAATGATTTTAACATGTTATGGTATATATGTGACAGGTGGTTGTTTATCATAAAGCATTTCCTATGCCTGCATTATCATATAAATTCAACACCACAGATCCATTATCAGGAGATGAAGTGGACGGTTCAGATCAGTTCATCTCATCTGTGTGTTGGCGTGTTCAATCCTCCACGTTGGTTGCTGCAAATTCAATGGGAAATATTAAGCTTTTGGACATGGTTTAGTTTCATGTAGATAATCTGGGTGTATATTCTGTAACTGTTTTAACCATTTGGAAACCATTTTTGATTAAGTACGTATATTTATTTATAAACGAAATTAAGCTAGTGTTCACATTCATGAAATTAATTCTCCTTTTAGGTCAGTTATCAGTTGCGGACCAAATAATTTTCACCAGGGTGTCATGGGTTTTATGGTTTTATGGCTTTTTATCAGATTGAATTGGGTAAAAAAAACTTGTGTGTTTTATTGGATTGAAACTGTGTTTCCGTTGGTTTCTATTAAAAAAGTGCCATGCATCTTATAATAGTCGTTGGCGCCTGCACGACACTTCTGGTTGTCGTAAAACAAATGTAGCGGTCGAGCTCATTTTGATACTTTTTGGTCACACTCATTTTGACCCAAAACCAAATTAATACTTTCTAATAATGATTCAAATTGACTCGAACTCATTTTACCCTTTTTGATAAGTTACCTAACCTAACCCGACCTGCCCGTTTGTTAGGCTTATGTTGTCTTCGTGGTTGAACAATAGGTATCAAAATTTGAAGATTTATGAATAACTAATGAAGAGAATCAATTATAAATTAAACAGCATCAAACCATGGTAAGCATGAATTAGAGAAAACGAAACTATAGATATTATTTGGTTCTTGTATTACTGTGTTTGTTTGTTAAAAGGAAGGTTTTCTGATATACATGTATGGAGAAGTGACGCATAACTGTTGGTCGCATATCACATGCATTTATGTATTTGGTGGTGATATCAAAGTTTGGTGCGCGAGCTAAAATAGATACACGGTTATATTTATTACAAATCTGAACAATCAGAGTACTACTGTCGATCCAGATGTAGAACACAATCAAACTAAAATCAAGCACGATTAGCTTTATCAATGTGATGTACAATAATAAGTATCTGATAAACCAAGAATCATAAAAGCCTTCATTGCAAGAACTCATTTGAACAATAATCTAACTTTAGTAAGTATAATTAAGAAAAATAACATGATTAGAATGATTTTGAAGTTGTGTTTGCCTTATTGAATCAACAGAGTGATTAAGAAAAATCTCGGACATCCAAAGATCGAAACACGATGTTATAGATAAAAAGAATCTTGGGTCCGAATCTACATACATAATTGGTACGTATTTGCGAATCGACTGTAGATTGTTTATGGATTAAATTCATATTATTGTTAAAGAAACTGTTGGCAAGTGATCACATACATTGTACTAGGACTCAGCTTAGAGTTGTTTAATCTGTGTTAAGTATTAAACCATCTGTCATGTCTATTTCACAAAGTACAACATGTTTTTTTCCCCTTATTTTAAGGATCATGACATATGTACGGATAAGTCGGGCGGTTGATTAAATTAAGACTGATAAATACATGAAACCTTGATTTGTTGTGAATAATTGATCCCTTTGTTATCAGCATCTAGCTTTTGCTTGGATATTTCCCAACCGATGCCTCAAAGATTTGCCACCCCTTGTTCACATCACGTCTAACTTACTAGTACTCAAAATAATAATAATAATAATAATTATGAGTATCATTACAGAACTGTTAAATTATTTAAGAACTTGAAGGAACCACTGAAAACTCGTTTTTTACGAAGAAAAAGTTGATGAATTTCAATGTCCGGAGTTCAGCAAACCAGCCCTTTAGTCCGGTCGATGCACTCGTGCACACAAGGAGGAAAAACTAATTGTCTAATACACGGTTTTAATTATTTTATTGGATTTCTTTCTTCGTGACATTGATGGCTTTTGATATGGATATGTTAGAAGGTAAGCATGAGTTGGTGGACAAAAAGACAAATAGCAAGCATTTTCCTCTTCTTTTCCTTAATGCTTCTCTTTGACTAGTTAGTATTTGTTAATGGAAGCATGTGCATGTTGCATGGATGGGAATGATTCCCTTTTCATTTCTAGTATCCCACAAACCAGGGACATTGTCATACTTGTCTTTCTCTTGTAAATTTACCATATCACCCTTGACTTAAATTATGCATTTTTAGGTCTCTTTATTCTTTACCAAGCAATCGAGCATGCATTGTACAAATTTGAGGTCTACTTAAAACTAATTCTAATTATTTTTTTTATATGAATTAGGAAAAGTATAAAGTTTGCTGCTTAATTAAAGATTCACAGTTTCACACATGAAGTACATTTTGATATTGGGTGTGGCAGTCATAGTTGGCAACTTACTTTTTTGTCTTTCAAGATCACTTTTGTAGTTGAGCATGCAAGGAAAGAAAATGACCAAATTATGGTTTTGAATCAAAGAAAAGATTTGGACAACATTTAGCATCTTGCGCCTTATAATTCTTTAATTTATGAGTTTTACGTGCTAAGTGCACCATTATGCAAATCAACTAAAGAATCATTTTGGTAATGGGGAAACTTCACGGAATTGGTAGCCAAGTTTGCGCTTTGTACCACTAAATTCACTCAAAACTTGTTTTTCTCTCTTTTAAGTTCATCCAATTTTAAGTTTTTGCTCCAGTGTTGCGCAATTACCAAGTTATCAAGTCACCTTGTTCGTGTGTTTTACTTTTAGTTCTTAATACTTATGTGGTAATGACATGAACTTTTTAGAAACATTCTCGTAGTTTTTTTTTTTCGAACAACTTATTTTGAGTGACTAAATATTTGCATACTGTACGTGGGATTTGAACCCTTGACCTCCTATTTGCATATTTGCATACCAATAGGGTCGTGGTCAATTAGCAAAGGCAAAGTTTTTAAACACATGAGTTTGAGAAAGGGAGGCATTGGGTTCCAGTCTCGTAAACAACAACGATTAAAAAGAAGTTTACTATTAAAAATAAAAGAAAAAAAACATCAAAATAGGAATGACTTTTAGCTAGTAGTTACTCATCAGTCATCATTCAATCAATCAAGCCCTGTATATCCCACCGCATAGCACGCTATCGGTAGGGTCAGGGGAGAGTGGGATGTAGGCAAGTCTTTTCTCTATCTGTGAGAATAGAGCAGCTGCTTCCAGAGCGACCCTCGGCTCATAAAGCTACATACAGGTAAACAGAATAAACATACATCCTACAAGCAAAGACACTTAGCAATACATAGAGTAGCACCCTACCAAAATACCAAGGAATCTGTAAATAAGATTTGGGCATAAGAATCACAAGACAGCATCAAACAAAAAATATACATAAGCAACAAGGAGTCAAGCTAGCCAAAGTAGACCCTAAATACAAAGCTAAGCTAACTAGGTACCTTCCCCTAGAAAGTCTCTAACCTTAATCCTACGTCTCCATGAATCTCTATTCTAGACCATGTCCTCAGAGAGGTGCAACTCTGTCAAGTCATGTCTAATTCTCTCATCCCAAGTCAATTTAGGCCTGCCTCTACTCCTCTTTCCTTCCACAATGAGGGTTTCCACTACTCTAACTGGCGCTGTTGTTGGTCTCCTTTTCACATGCCCAAACCATCTCAATCTCCCTTCCTTTATTTTGTCTGATATGCTAACTACTCCTAACATTTCCCTAAAGACCTCATTTCTAATCCTATCTAATCTGGTATGTCCGCACATCCACCTCAGCATCCTCATCTCTGCTACCTCCATCTTGCGCGCCCGTGTCTTCTTGATGGCCCAACAGTCTGTTCCATACAACATCGCAGGTCTAACTGCTACTCTATAAAATTTCCCCTTTAAATTAGATGCTACTCTATAAAACATATCAAACATTGCAGGTCTAACTGCTACTCATCAGTCATCATCATACAATTTAAACATTTTCATTTTTGTCTTTTTGTCATTTGTTGTTTTTTATTATTAATTTAAAAACGAATAAAATTTAAACGGTTTTCTTTTGATAATTTTTTTCCATTTTGGAAAATAATTTTTTTTCTGTAATTGTTTTAATTTTTCTAAAGTGTTTTTATTCAAGTAACTTGTAGAGATAGTTTACATTTCTATAAAACATTTTTTGTATTGTTTTGCTGATAATAAAAAAGTTAAATAATCTTTGGTGATCAACAAGTTTGATCTTTTTAGATCACGTTAATTTCAAATCCAACAAAAAGAATCAGGTTGATTTGATTTTTGCTTTTTGGTGTGGTAGATCGAGTGTGCCAAGAAAAATACAAAACTTAGTTACTGTTTTTATAAAAACATTAGGCTATGCGTAGTGGGTAGGGGTGAGCAAGAAAATGGTCGGACCCTTGAAACCCGGTTACTTGATGACCGTCGTTTGAGTCAATCAAAAACCTAACTATTCTAAATAGATAGAGCAAGTAGGGAATCGTATCACAAGGAGTATGTGGTCAATACAATTCGTGTAACAAATTTATAATTATGAAGTAATTGGTTTTAGTGCTGATCACACAAGCAATAGTTTGAATTAAAAGAACTAAGCAACGAACGAACAAGCGAGTTGTAAACAATTAACAAAGCAAATCACACCCGGGAATTCAAGCAAGCAACCAAACAGTATCTCATGCAACCTAACAGATTGATTATCAACGATTAATTGAAAAATGATCAACCAGACAAAACCTTAGACGCCAACAATTATTTTACACACGGCACTGATTATCAAACAGTCCTTGCCAGTGTGACTCAGTTAAGGGTAATTGCACGTTTTATCTTATTCAATCTAACCAAACAGTTATATGACTAATTATCTAGCAACTGGTAACAGATCGTTCAATAATCAAAACATAAGTATTCTTAATCAAATGAGAAAAACTGTAAAGAGTTACAAACTATACATCCCGGGTGCGACTCTAGGAGATTAGCCGAGCCTAGACGTCATTGAATCTTCGATACGGATGATAGGAATCATATGTAGGATCTTGACACGAGCTAGGATAGTGGAAATCGCCTATAGGAACTGCTGGAATCGCCTCTTGGTCGTCAAAAACGAAGTTAGGGTTTTCTAAGATGTAAAATAAGATATAAACCAAAAATCCCGTCTGCACCCCCCCATCGCGTATCGCGATGGGGTCTTCATACGCGATGGACCAGAAAGTCAAAGATCTTTTTAACTCCCATAGCGATACGCTATGGGTCTTCAAGGGAGCCCATCGCGTATCGCGATGGGTCTCCTCACCAGCAATTATCATTAGACTTCTCGTTTCGCGTGCTGGACATCCTGGGTCTTCATTCCGTGTCACAACAGGTCCAAAATGAGTACTTTAACGCCTGTGACCTGAAATCCAATAACACACGTATGAAGTATCGATAGTTCTAAAATAAACAGTTTAAACTAAATAATAAACGAACTAAAACATATACAAATTAACCGACCATCATTACTCGACTCTTAAAACCCTTAACTAGACCCGAATAAATAATATGGGTCGGGTAAAAGGTATTTAAATTTCACCTTACAGGGTAAAAGAGTTTCAAGGGTCCGACCATTTTTCAAACCCTTGACCCGTTTACTAGATAGATATACATCAGATTCATGATTAATCTGAAATTTATGAAATGTTTGTATTTCATATATGATTCATCATAAATTTCTAAACTACTAAGAAAAATAAAAATAATATGGAAATCAATGAATTGTTCTCTATAAGTAATTTGTGAATGTGAGTATTGTTTGCATCAGTTAAAATGATTGATAAACTTTTGAAGTTATACTTTACTATGTTATTAAATGAAAGTATAATTGTTTTAGGATTTATATATTAAAGTCATTTATGAGATACGCAACTAGTAAATGCAGAAAAAGAAGATGCGATTACTGTCTTAAAGTGTAAAGGGTTGAACCCTTGAAACCTTTATTTATAACCGACCTTTTATTGGTTATAGGGTACGGTCTCGGGTCCACGTTTCTTCCTAAAAGGGTAAAGAGTCCGGATAGGGTATTAGGTAAAAGGGTCGGGTCTTACCCTTTGAACAGTCCTAGTAGTGGGGCGTGGATTGGGGAGAAAATGGGCGATAATTTGGTGGAACACCCCCCCACCCCGGCCGATTTTTTGGCGAAAGGGGGCGGGGGCGGAGGGTTGTTGTCGCCCAGCATGTGTGTGTGTTTTGTGTGTTTATATTATTATTATATACATGTGTGATATATATATATATATATATATATATATATTATATTACTATTTGTAGCCCCTACACCATTACACCCCAAAAACAAAAACCCACTCTTTGCTGATCGGAGCGCCACATGACGCAAAACGTCCCAATTTATAGTTCTTCCACTACACATAGCCTTATATGCTAAACTTTTTAATACGCTTTGAAAAACGAAAATACTATTAGAATAAAGAGGTAAAAAAGACAAAAGGAATGTAGGTCATTGTTGATCTAGGTAAACAAAAATCAGGTCACAATGTTTAGGGTGTGGGACACTATGGATGATGGCGACATCACGCAAACAAATTGGTGACAAAAGAACAAAGATCGAGTTTAAAATCGAGCTGAGTTGCATGCACATCAAAATTATTAGATGTCCTACGGATAAGGTCGTCTCAAATTCAACACAAAATTATTGTTATCTGTATAGATAAAGATTATTTGTATTTCCCTTGCAATAAATTGTCATTGCAAATTCGGTCACAAATTTCATTCACACTATTGAGACAAATTTAACAGTTTTCACTTCTATTGGAATGTAATTGACTATGTTTGACCAATTATGATCATGATAAATTATGGTTGACCAAGTATGACCATGTTGAACAATTAGTGATTTGTTTTAACACAAATTAGGGATCTCTCTGATTATTTTTTTACCGATTTTGATTATGTTTACTCAATAAGAAATATTTTAACAAAAATGACTTATGTTTGAAAAGTTATGACCACGTTTTACAAACATTGAGTGTGTTTGACCATTTATGGTTATGTTTTGACCATTTATGATCTTGGTTAATCATATTAAGGATCCCTTTGAAAGGAATTATTTTTATTTGACCAATTATTGCTAAGATCGACGGTATAGGTATAACTAGATTTCAGTAAGTATTGTAATTTAGATGAATATTGTAATTTAGACCAAAATCAACTATGTTAACCAACTATGACTATGTTTTAACTCGTATAAATATTATATAGCTATCTATAACCACTTATAGCTTTGTTTGACCCAATCGGGACTAACTATTGCCCGTTTACAAAGTTAATGTCCGATTGTAACAAAGGTGAGTTGTCTAATTTGGCTATGATATCAATTTGCTATTTAATATGTGTCGTTGACCTGTCATAAGCTTCGTCCTAAAATTAGTGATAACCACTAATTCTTCGAACCAACCAAAAATTTTACAACATATTTTGTGAATGGCATATAAGGTATATACTTCATTTTATTTTAGTGTAGTTACACATATTTAATGTTAATATCATTGAGAAATAGGAATCCGTGTTATCAAAGGATTTCCTGCGATTCTTTCTAGTATGGAATGAGTCAATCATCCACTTTGGTATCTTATTGAACAAAAATGGTGATATTGTTCCTCCATTGATCAAGAATTTCGATTTTTGGCAAGTCTCACGATCATCCAATAAGAAGGGTTTCAATTCCCCGAAATGCGTTGAGGCGCAGCAGTTGACTGGACATCTAGGGGTAAAGCACTGTTTCGGTGCAAAGTGGATTTTCCAATAAATTACGAAATGCTATAGTTCTTAAACAATTTTATGATATCTGATAATCATTACAAAATAAGTAAATTATATTTCGGGCTGATTACGATTCATCTAGCTTTGAACAATTTTCACACAGCTATTTACTGTAGACACCTTTAAGTCAAACCGGCGTATGCTTTTCTTAGCTGGCCAATGATTTCAACCAAATTTTAATAAAAGACAAATAAATGCCATTGCTTTGTAAAATAGTCAACTTTCAAAAGTTTGGTAATTCGATTGTTATATGATGGCCGACCAACAAGTCAATGTTGCCTACATGATTTATCTTATTTTGATTAATGGTGTTATATGACAATTTCTAGAATATGGATGACAAAAGAACCAAATCCAATTGAGAAAAATTGAAACCTAAAAATTCGAGATGAATAATGGAACGGATATTTAAGTATAAGATTAGTTTTAAAAACTTTCACGAGTCAAGACTTGTATCTTATTAGATGATACCGACTTAATACCCTGAAACATACATACCCAAATCATACTTGTAAATACATTATTTCTCTTTATATTTTCATTAGTTTGAGACTTTTGTAATACATGGGTAATTAATTAAATAATTGATATACAATAAACCATAAATTTATCAAGCATTAACATTTTTTTTTATAAAATAAGAGGTATATAAATATAAATTTCAAATATTTGCAGAAGAATATGAAGCAAATATTTAGTTAACAATTTCTGAAGCACAAATTTCAAGAATGGTAAAATTATTATTATTATTATTATTATTATTATTATTATAAATTTTTTAAAAAGTTTGTTTAATATTGGAGTAAGATGGGGCAAAATGTGTAGCTCTTAATTAGAAGTTATAGATTTGTCACTATGTAATACAATAATTTACTAATTTATTATTTTTTGTTTTTGTATTTATGGCTGTTTTTGTTTTGGGTAATAAAATAAAGTTATACAATATTTAAATAGTAAGAAATATATTTGGAAATTCTAACGGTAATTTTTAGCAAACTAGAGGGTATAATTGATACTTGATAGGTATTGCGCAGGTATGGGACACGGTTTTACAACCACGTATATGAGTTGAGACTATCAAAGTACACACCTCAATGTCATCTCTATTATACAATTGCCAAAAACCTAAATTTATATATATATAAAACTTTTAAGCATTTTTTATTACATCCTTGTTTATCTAGTTTCGTGACTCATTCACTAGTTATGTGTATGTATACATTGATTACATTATTATTATTACCAAGATTTGCCAACCTTCTGAAAATTTGAATGAATGTTTATATCGTAACCCTCAGTCTTCGCAAAATAATAAAAAAAAACTCAGGTAATAGAGATGCATCATCGATTACTTTTTCACGAATAAACACATCTACGATAGTCGAGAGCGGTATGTGCCAACAACTTCAAGAAAATGATGAATTTTGCATAAGACTTTCAATATCGACATTGGGTTAGGTTGCATTTTAGCCCCACATGGGAATCAAGAATGTATAACGGATTATCCCTGGAACTGCTAAGGTTAAGATAGTCAATTATGTTTTCTTTCGATAAAAAGAGCTTATGAACCTAAGTCAGATATATGAGAGCCTACTATTAGTTCTCCTAGTTTGAATTGACGGACACTTTTAGAGATGGGGTGGTCTCACTTTATCGTAATATAAAATCAACTCGTATAAATCAATCAAATTTATATCAAATTTATTGAATAGGTAATGTTATCCATAAAAAAGGGCAGAAGTGCGGCGGTTGCGCCGCATTAAGGCGTTTCATTAAAGCTTCGTGTACACCCGGTTTCTTGGAGATACATGCAATACATGTTTTATGATGTTCTTCCATTTTCCCAACAACATATTTATTTATAACGGTTTAGTAGTTTCAGTCTATACGGGTCCTTGTCTCATATTGTCTTTATTGGATGTCAACCCTCTTGGTATTCTAGTTTGCCTATGGACTCAATTTGCTATCTCAATATACTGTTGATGCCTTTCGGTAGCTAGTCCTGACTCATTCATCGACTTCTTATGCAACTAGCAAGGTTTCACAGCTTCTTCATAACCCTAATAACTACAAGTGTAGCGCATCTAAGCTTATTATTTGGCGCCTTTAAGGAACTACTATCCAAATCTAATCAAGATGAAAGTAATACAATTAGCCGTAATAAAACGATTTACTACTAAAATAAACATGTTGTTTGTTAAGTATACATGGTGCTTGGATACAACATGAACGAGCATGACACAAATCGAATGGCCCTAGTTACCTCTTTGAGATTAGGTTAACGTGGAATTCAGATAAAATACTTGAGATTTCTTCTTACAGAGTAAAATTCTTTTTTACAATTTTCAAACATACGTCATCCTAAGTATTAAAAACGAAACACGCTGCTTAGACAGATAACACAGGCCAACGAGCTATAGTTCACTTCGACTTGAATTTAATACAAGTCCATTTCAAGCAAACTTTTTTCAAACGAGTTTCAACCATTTAAACTATTCAAACCACATTACTTTTCACACACCCTAATTAGAAGGGCATAACCTAAAATAGTCAAAAAGATGAAGGATTTTTTTAACTAAGTTGACAATGACCCACATAGTTGAATCCGAAGTCAACCCAACACAACACACCAAGACCTCAAACCTCTTATAAATTCTCTTGTCTCTCACTTCTTGAACTCATCATCTTTCACCAACCAAACCAAAGTTGACCACAACCATGAAGAATATCCCATCTCCGACCAACTCTTCCTCCAGCAGCAGCAGCAGCAGCAGCAACAAACACACCACCCAAACACCACCAACAACACCAACATACCAACCAAATCCATACAGCCCAACAACCTTTGTCCAAGCTGACACCACAAACTTCAAACAAGTAGTCCAGATGCTAACCGGATCAAACAAAACCACCCAACAGCTTCAGTCAAAGATATCCTTACCACCGGTCAAAACAGGTCAACAGAAGAAGCAAGGGTTCAAGCTTCATGAACGTCGTAACACACTCAAAAACGGGTTGATGATCAACCCATCTGGGCCGAATATCGGGTCGTCTTTGAGAACTCATGAATTGCTTTCACCCAGCATTCTTGATTTTCCGGCGTTGGCTCTTAGTCCGGCGACGCCGCGTGAGACGCCGCAGCTGTTGCCTCTTTTTCCGGTGAAGTCATCGTCGTTGGTTTAGTGATTATTATTAATTATCGATGGGTTAGAAATCTTTTGCTTTATATGTACAATTTGGATTATGTGGATCTCTATTTTCAATAATTCTTCATTTAATTGATATTTTCATTTTAATAATAATGTCTTGGGTAATCTGAAATGCATCAAATTTGAAATGTCTATCCAGTTTTAATGTTTGTTTTAGTTATTTTTTTTATATCGTCAATGCATTAAACATAGTTCTAAATTTGGTTGTGTAACTAAATCAAATTGTCAGAATATTCATAAAAAAAAGTTAATAATATCATTAAAAAATATATGTTAAAATCATTTTTTTAGAACGATTACTTTCTTGTATTTAGGCTACCGCACTATCTAAATTTGGAAAACTCCGATGCCCTATTCTGGCCAGACATTGTTGTCTTAACCGGGTCCACGCTGGTTTCAAAATTTGGTTTGGGCGTTTCCCGGAAAACCATACCGTCAACTGCCACTTAACATCTGTTGTGCCATCACAAAGGCTAATTCTCTGGCGTAACATACAGTGAGATAGTGAGATGAAAACCCGGATGAATATATGCAAAATCATTGATGTATTAAAGTTTTGAAGTCCGTTTTAAGTATTTTAGAAAATTAATATGTCAAGACTATGCAAATAGTATTTTGTTGACGTGAGTATAATGATCATACACTTAAGTGAAAAGGACCTTATCAACTTCTAACTAATATATATTTATCCTTTCGGTGACATCTGTTAAAACTGAAATGATACGGAAAAGATTAGTATGATTAGTATGTCATTACGCAAAGAGATGGCATACACAAAAAGCTAATCTGTATTTAAATTTATATGGTAAATAATTTATTCAAATTAAACATTTCATTGCATTTGGAAAGACACCTAATGAAAAGTATGATCATTTCAAATGGTAATCATTCATTGTCTTAAATATTTTATAAATGCATGCATTTTAAATAAGTTTAAAAATTTAGCATATCAAAATTCGGTCAAAAGACATAATGAAAAATATATTGATTTTTATTACAATTAAATGACTAATCCGTATGAATATCATCACCTAATACCGTAACACAAACGTAGTAGAAATTTAATCACAAATTCGCAAATCATTGTTGTGAGTGTCGGACATAACCGATGTTCTTAGAAACCAAGAAGGCTATACAACACAACATTTTATCTAGTCAAGTTTCATATACTTTATTTGACAAAGTTTGACTTGAATTAAAATCATCACTATATACTATATTTGTGTCGAGAATAATTAATTCGTGTACAACGAATTCACATCAAATTCTTCACATTTGGAAAGTGTAAATTCTAAATGTAATTTGAACATGACCCGGATAAATCATTTATCTAAATGAGTCAACTAGTTGGTGGGTTGTAAATGAATTGAAATCAAGTTGTAGAGATGTAAAGAGGTTAAGCGCGCCGCAAACAGATTGTAATAAATAGGCTAACTAAGTTGTCGGGTTGAACAAAATATTTATTACCATCGACGCACTAGGAATTAATTTCATGGGAGCTGAAAATTTGAGAGCCAGTTATATATCGTCAAATACTAGAAAGTAGAAAGTTTTCATTCTGGTTCGAGTCGGACCAGACACATTCCTAAGTAACTTTTTCAATACAAAAAAATATAACTATGACTCAAATTTCCGTCGTCAGTTAAATTACACAAATAAGACTTAACAAACTTTATATTTTTTAATTAACATCTAAATTTTGGGATTGGTATGTTTTAATTGTAGAGCATAGGGCAGTGGACGGCGGTCAGACAATCTGTGAATTGGGACCGGGCGAAACTTTTTTGTCTTCTTATCGTCACTTTGTTGGTTTATTTGGCTTTTGTTGTCGATCACAACTTGAATTGTTTATTAGGTTCAATTAGGTTAGAATCTCATTTATTGTGTGGGTTACATAAATGCAATGTTATATACTTAATAATAAAAAAAAATATGTGTTTAAAAAACTAATGTATTTGCACGGTTGAAATTAATTAATGTTAAAACAAAATTTTAATTGAATTTAGAAGCTATTAATTTGTGTTAAAGCCAGAAAGTCTAATTATCCATCATTTATTACATATTAAATTCATTTGGTTAATGATAATTATAGTTAAATTTATATTAATTTTTTTTATAAATATGTACTTTTAATATCATTATTATATAATATCTTCATTTAATAGGTGAGAGGGAGAAGAAAACACAACCAAGAGAGGCTATAGAATTGTGTCATATTTTCTTTGTTTTTTTGAACGAACAACTAAGTAACGTCGGGTATTTTGTACGCGGTCCCTATTGGCTAAAGGTAGCCCGAGCCGGCCACTAGTCCGGACGGACGAAGCCCCTAGCGGTCCACCTATTGAGGGATTCACCGGATAAAACCCGACCCCCACGCCCACCAAATGGCACGACAGGGAGGAGCTGGTAAAACCGGGTGAGATCAGGACTCGAACCATGGCAAACCATGGTCATCCCTCATATCTCCCTATAAATTGGTGGTAGTGAGGTTTGAACCCCTTACCTCTCACTAATAAAGTGAGTGCTTTATCATTGAGCCACAACCAATTGTATTTATTATTGTAAGCGTATATGCATGTTTATTTATTTAAATGGTGGTTGTGTTAAATGATAATTAGTTTTTAAAATAATTAATGAGTTTATAATAATTAGTGGGTTGATAATAACTAATGGAAGAATGTATATGTATACATGAAAAAGATATTTTCACAAAACTTTATGAGTGGTAATGGTTTAAAAATTAATACGGACCGTACTATCAATTGAAAATGAATTTTTGAATGAGATCAAATTTAATTAAAAAGTTAAGTAGAATATAGTAAAATCTTTTAAAGATGTGTAATGATTGATTGTTGTAATGCAAACGTTCATTGCACATTTACACCTATGCTAATAGTTGATATCGTGTGCAATAAAAAGTGTAATAATTTTCGGTACATGTAACCTCATATAACACATATACTAAAAAAAATTCAAAAAAGGTTTTTTTACATTGATTTATTTCGAGTTTTTAAATTCAAAAGTATTCTCAAATGAGATCAAATACATACATGTATATAGGCCATCTATAGAATGAAAACACATTTGAGTTGAATCAGATTTCAAGTTTTCCGTGTTCAATTCAAATATTAAATGATCCTTAACTTCTAACTTCGATGATCCTTAAAACTTAAAACAAAATATCACCCCTAGATGATAGATAGGACACATAGCTTTTAGAATGGCGATAAGTCTATGGTCGGATCTACGTTGATGGAAGGGGTCACGGGAAGGGGTCACGGGAACACCCCAAGTTTCAAAATTATAGCGTAACGTTATATAAAAAAATTGAAATGAACCCCTTAACAAAACCAAATAAGTGGGGTAGTGGATAAGGCATGGGCTAATTACTTTGATGTCATGTTCGAATATGACTTTGGCTGAATTTTTTAATTTTCATTTTACTGAATATCATGAGATTTTAATTTTCTTAATATCAAGGGATTTTTCCGAAGAAGACCCCACTTTTTTAAGAGAGGGCGTGGCATCAATATCGGTAGGGGCATGACTTTCAGATCACATGACAATACCGCCGCTACCCCATATGGGTAGAATACATGACAGCGGTTTACCACATAAAATTGATTCAATTTTGACTCTTCATGTATTTGTAGAGGTGTTCGAGAAATCCGAAAAAAACCGAAATCGAAACCGAAATAAACCGATCCGAATTCTTATTCGGATTGGATCAATCCGAATATCCGAATAACTAATTCGGATTTGGATCGTATTCGGATATGAAAATTTAAAAAATTCGGATTGTTCGGGTTATTCGGATATCCATTTAATCCGAATTAAAAACATGTTTTTAGTGCTATTTTCCGGTTTGGTATATTTATTAGACTATTATTTGAAGTTTAAACTTAAAATTTGTGTTAAGAATAATTCATATTTTCCGGTTTATATGTTTATTGTGATTCTAAACTATTAAATGTTAGGAACAAAAAAATAGGAAAACTTTTTAGGTTTATTTCAGATTATTCGGATAATTTCGGATTATTCAGATATATCCGAATCCGATCCGAATTGAATTCGGATAGAAATATTCCTAATTCGGATCGGATCGGATTTCGGATAGGGTCCAAAAATTTTCAAATCCGAATAACCCGAATCGAATAACCCGAATAATCCGTTATCCGATCCGATGAACACCCCTATGTATTTGGAAAACTAAAAAAACAAACAAAAAATTCTAGGGGTACTTCTGTTAGTTTGTTTACGTGTAGCATACTAGCTACACAAGAGTTTGTTAGAAGTTTAAGCACTTTGAATATGTGCTATATATTTCATATATAGTTGAATGTAGACATATACTGATATAAGAATATAAGAGTACAAATTAATGATCATTAAGTTTGTTTTTCTTTCCCTTTTTTTTATAAAAAAATCACGATTTTGTTAGTGTGATGGTTGAAACTTACATTTGACCTGAAGCGTCGACCTGACTCGAACTATGGAAGTGGTCCGAAGTTTTTTATGACTGGCTCTATGAAATTGAAACATCTAAAAATAGTAAACCCCTTAAAAAGTTCATAGATTTGCCACTATCGATAACACATATATATCTTCTTGGACCACTCTTTCTTATTGCACGAGTACTATCATAAAAGCCAAATGCATCGCTATTTACATATATTTTTTTATGACAACTCACTCATTCTATTTACAATACCATAAATTACACCTTTTTATGATGACAATAAAACTCAAATCCTCAACCTATTGAAAAGACATAACCTTACTCAACTCTTTGATACCGCTAAAGCAAAGACCTTACGTAACTCTTTTATACCGTTAGGGCAAAGACCCTTATGTACCCCATGCACACCACTACTCTTGCTTTCTTCGTGTTTATTACCTCTCTTCCATTTCCAACTTTTTTTTCTTTTCACACGTGTCGTCATGAAGCTCACAAACTTTATTGAGAAAAAGTGTTATAGGCACGGCTAGGCTAGAAATCAAAATGTGGCTTTGGGTAAAAACCTTTAATTATGGTGGAGGGCACTCCAGTCCTAAATCCCTACTCGTATGAACCCATACCACAATTAATCCAATGATATTTTGATCTTGTTTCAAACGGTTTAAATCCAAAGGGGCGCTCTTACTTTATTATAATAAAACTGGTATAATCAATGCAACCATACTAGCAAACTCTAGCAAACTTTTATTCGTATAATTTTAATCTCACCCCACAATTTAAACCATTTAAAAGGTAACTATACGATAATCTAAAATGCAGGTAATTAACCGATGGAAATTCAATCCAATTGGTCAAATCACCGTAGAATAAGCTATCAACCTTGTTTACTAAATTTATACACAAAAGAATAACACTATTTAGATGTGGTAATTACAAGTAATTTACATGTAAGTTATGTATCTATTATCTAATCAACGACCGCCACATCTAGTGATAACATTACAACCTCGAGAATAAGGGTTTGCCTGACCTCTGCTATTACAATCATAATAAGATTTACCACGTTGATTGCACGGAACATTATTCTTCTGCATAGCGCCATAGCTGATGTAGCCTCTTCCAGCTAGTATTCTTCGAGTACTTTCGGACCCCATCATCATCTCTTCCCTCATGTCAATCATGTCTCCTACAAGTCGACGATGAAAACCATGCAAACGGTTTGGAACGGTCCATTGAGGCTGTGATGGAAATGACATAGACATGGATGTTGAAAAACAAAGTACTATGATTGCTAATACGATTATATGAAACCCAAGATGGCTAGCCATAACTCGTAGACAATTACAAGGAAACGAAGGGCAATGATTCTAACTTTTCTTTAGATTGGTGGCATTGCAGATCGATGTTGTGTTGTTTGATTTATGTGGTTAATGATAAAGATACGTTTGTTTCTACTCCATCTACCATGTGAATTTGAGAGAGAAAAATAAATCCACAATTTTAGGTTTAGCGGGATTCCTAGCCACACATTATATAAACAGATTATGAGTAAATTATAAGCATGGTTCTTTGTTGTCATGCATTGTA